>NC_137037.1:19166672-19444172 GCF_032717465.1 Coenobita brevimanus | reverse complement strand
TCTCTCCTCCTTCTGCTCCCCTTTCTCTTTCCCTCCCCCGTCTTTCTCTTCTCTCCACCCTCCTCCATCCCCTTACTTTCCTCCCCATACAATCTCTCGGCCTCCTGCTTGGCCCGGATATTGAACACTTATCGCCTTTCGTGAGGATGTCCCTTCCGGCTGAGTACAGGTCCTGGCGTCTAATTTGCATATTGGTTCGACGGAAAGGTGACAGAGAGAGAGAGAGAGAGAGAGAGAGAGAGAGAGAGAGAGAGAGAGAGAGAGAGAGAGAGAGAAGTCTTTGCGATGGAAATTGAAGAAGTCTCTCAAGTGAGTGAGTGAGGGGGAGCACAGAAAAGGCGCTATAGAGAGGAGAGACAAACTGGTGAAGGGGAAGGGAATGGTAAAGCTAAATGAACGATATATATGAAATAAGAAAATGAAATAATGGAAAATAATGGTTGAAGCGATTAAACTAACACTAAGAAAATATGGAGACAGTAAAAACGGGAAAGAACAATTAAGAAAGATAAAATGGAGAAGCAACGACGAAAATGAACCTCGAAAAAATTGAAAAAAGAGAATGAAAACGTTTCAATCAGTGTAAGGAAATAGTGGATGTGTGAGTGGGAGAAAATATGAAGTTAACTGAAAGTATGTGTTGGAAGGAAGAAAAAGAGAGGGAAAAAGAGTGTTAGAAAATGCAGGAAAGAGTACAGGGCAGCAAAGATAGAAAAAAGAGACAGTGAGTCCGAGTCCACGAAAAGGAAGGAAGGAAAGAGGGAAGAGGTAAGCAGAAAGACGAATTGGAACACAGAAGCTGAAACTGAATGCAAAATCAACAAGAAGGACCTACATACCCACCAAGTGTTCTAAGATCCAAAATTTGATTTTGCTCTGTGACCATGACTTTCGATCGGCTGATCTCAAAACCAAAACCTTTTACCTCAGCTATACCCCGAGCTTTCCGAAAAAGTTTCTTCTCAGTCGGAAAGAAACTGCTTAAGCTAATCTTCCTTGGTGACATTCACATTTAATTGTTATCAAAATGGAATACCTACCGTATATTCTCGCCATACGTTGAACTCTTCCATACAATTTGGTCTAAACTACATAAAAAGTATTTAAGATGGTCATGCCATGTGCCTATGAGCATTGATTTAAAGTCCTAAAAATCTGGCAGTCAACAAGTTGCTTAACCATCAGTGTTTCTGCAAAGGTTTGGTCCAAACTAAATCATAAGTGTTTAGGTGGTTTTGCGTGCAGTCACATATGTCGGAATTTAGCTTTGCCCTGTGACCTGGAACTTAGCCTGATTGTTTTTAAAAAAAAAAAAAAAAAAAAAAAACACTTCCTTCTTGCATTGTCCTCATCCCATCCACAAAGTTTGGTCTAAAGGATAAAAACCATTTCAGTTGACCTTCCATGTGACTGTGATCTTTGATCTATTCTTCTGTCTATCTATTGCTAGACGCCATAATCCCGTACGGGGTGGCCATTTGACTCTGAGTTATTTGTTTTACAGGGAGGGGCACTAACCCTCCACCAACCCACTTGACACGTAGGAAGCACGTATGGTTTGGGTATATGGTTACCACCCAGCGTTGTAAATGGATTCTAATAAATAAATAAATAAATTATATATATATATATATATATATATATATATATATATATATATATATATATATATATATATATATATATATATATATATATATATATATATCAGGTCAACCCCTAGGCGGATCCTTAGTCTTAAAAAAAAAAAAAAAAGCAGATCAATAGTGTTTTAGTTTTTATGCTGCCGCATGCGAAATTTGGCCTTGTCCTGTGACCTACACCTTTGGCTGATTCTACTCAAAATTGCTCCAGTTCCTTCATGCATTACCTCCAACACTTCCACTTAGTTGTCTAAATCGGACGAAAATGTCAAGTTGACCCTACATGGTAAAATTTTTACCTGCATGAAGCCCTGTGACCCTGACCTTTGGCCCACTGATCAAAAGCGTTATATTGACTCCTTGTTAACCCTGAACATTTTTGTTATAGTCGGATAAAAACTTTTTTTTGTAATTTTGTCCACACATACATACATACGTACATACATACACACATACATACAAACATACATACATGCATGCATATACATGCACACACATACACATAGACACTTACATTCATGTATGTAGGCATTATCATTCTCTCTGTCTCTGTCTGTCTGTCTGTCTGTGTGTGTGTGTGTGTGTGTGTGTGTGTGTGTGTGTGTGTGTGTGTCTCTCTCTCTCTCTCTCTCTCTCTCTCTCTCTCTCTCTTTCGACGTTTCAGGCCAATATCATAAGATTTGTTGTTCAGCCCGGAAGAACAGGAAGAAAAAGAGGTGTTCGGAGAGGATTTAAAGGGGAAGTATTTAAGGTATGGGTTAAGGTGAAGGTGGGGGCGCTCACCATCCACTCACTCGATGTAGTGCTGGTCTCAGGTGTCTGCCCTTTCCTCTCCATCCTTCTTTCCTTCCATTCTCTTCTGTCTTCCTTTCCTTCATTCTTTCCTTGTCCTTCTGCTTACGGGTGACTTTACACTCCATCTTCTGTCTTTCCTTCATTCTTTCCACTACCTTCAGCCTGTGGGTGACTCTACACTGAGCGACAAGCCAAATGGCTTCCTGTGCACCAGGAAACCATTAACTACGCTGGGTGGTAACCATATAACCAAATTTTGGCGCCTGTTGGTTTAGTGTGTAATTATTGCGCTCCAATCGGATTGAGCCGGTGAAGGTTTATATCCAAGGGGTGGTTGGGGTTTATTGCTCATGTAATGCCACTCAGGGATGAGTGAAGCTGGTCACTTTCATCTTAAATGTCGGGACCAACTGCCTAGCCCCGGGCTTCTACGCTCCTCATGGGGCAATGTAGAATTGGATAATGGATGGACGGTAAAGGTAAAGATAAAGGCAGGTGCAAAGACGCTAAGCCGTGGTACTTAGCCTCACATCTTAGTCCTTTGAGCGTGGGACGGGTTTTCACCTACTCTTTAGGGACACAAAGACTGTATCATATAGATTAATACTATTATCAGTTACCCTTTAGGAGTCTAGGCCTTAATGTACTGTAGTAACTCCCATTACGTATAGCGAAATGAAAAAGCTCGTTCGTCTCAGATACTTATTTTTCCCTACAGGATTTATAGATGCTTAAGTGATTCGCGATTTTGCTGTGCCGCTGCGCTTTTGCACCTACGGTGGGTTCCTTAGCTTCGCCATGGAATCTCAGTCGCTTTCAGCTGCACGTTTCGGTTTCAAGCATTTCGCAACTGCAGCGTAATGAGTGGATGTGTGGGCAATCTGTTTCACAGCCAAATGCGCAACATAGCACTTATTCCTGGGGCCACATTATATTCTTGTATATAAATTTCATACGAAGCAACTATGTTAAAGACGACCTATTTCCAGCATATATTTTTCCCCTCCCCACCAAGAGTTGTTTCAAGTACCTAAAACTGCCTGAAAAACTGTGCATCTGCTTGTAATAGTTTTTGCACCATCGCACACAAAATTGTATATGGATGCCAGTCACATACATTTTTTTGAGGAGAACATTATTTTGTGCGATATTTGAGTGTTGAAACGAGGGCAGTTTTTCAGCTGGGTCTCCTACTGCACGACGCTCGACGGGTTCCATGCAATATAAAGCCAATGTGAACAATTCCTTGGGGCCAAACCACCACTTTAGTCATTTCAATCGACATAATAGTAAGTGAACCAATTGCAACTATCCTGTCATGTTTCATTGCAATCCTTCCTGAAGTTTCGGTTGGACACACACACACACACACACACACACACACACACACACACACACACACACACACACACACACACACACACACACACACACACACACACACACAAATGGGTAGGATGATAGTATATTAAACAAGTGCTTTGAGGCCCCATCAGACCATCCAGCACATGCCGAAATGGCAGCAATTTCTGAACCATGCCTTGTTTTGCTGCAACAAAAATTTATGCGTTGACACAGAAGCAAGTGCTGCAGAGATGTACGATGCTCCATGGAAATGCCCTGCTGCATTTTCTGCTTAATGTAACACCAACTGACACAGTTATTAGGAACCAAAACCCCCCTTTAAAAACCTTCATTTGGCATGAAATTTTAACAGGCCCATCAACAACCCAGTAAGGTAAGGTTAATCGAAACACTATTCCAAGTTTCAGCTTCACCACACACACACACACACACACACACACACACACACACACACACACACACACACACACACACACACACACACACACACACACACACACACACACACACACACACACACACACACACACACACACACACACACACACACACACACACACACACACACAGAATCTGTATATACAGAGGAGCAGTGTTGTCCATCAATCACTCCTAAACCAATCACCAAAGACCCCAAACTCATATATATTCTGAATCAGGATGACCCAACGATGGTTTTAGCTGGGTCAAAATTCAGATCTGTGTCATTTGATGTCACAGGTAGAGTGTTCACCTTTATGGCCTGGGCAACGCTGGGTACCTCTGCAGCCCAATTTTTGGCCTGGAGACTCACATGAACTCCATTTTGGATGCAGGATATGTGTGGATTACTTCTGAGGTCATTTGAGGTCACCAGTAAAAGTAAACAAGCGCGCACAAGTACTGCGTGTTTGTCTGCGAAAGCTGAAATAGAAAACGCCTGTGTTTCTTATAATCCCTGTTGAAAAGCATAAGAGGTACATGGTCTTTCTGGAGTAGCAAGAAAGACTGAATTAGAACAAATGGGATTAATTAGAGTGTTTGCCTTTTTGGCCCGGGCAACGCCGGGTACCCCTGCCTGACCACCCTTAACCTCTCCCGTATCTCAGCCACCTGGGAATAAACCGAGTAAAGCATTCTTTCTTATACAGACAAATTATTTCCTATTATGGGTAGTTAATAGTGGTGCTATACAACAATTTACAGTGCGGTGTATTGTACAATAGTGTAAATTAGTGGTTTCAGTATTAGTGTACGTTAGTCTTTTACTGCATCATGTATACATTAGTGATGTACAGTATTTTAGTGTACATTAGTGTTGTGTAGTATTATAGTTTACATTAGTGTTATACAGTATTAAAGTATGCTTTAGTGTTGTACAAACTTATAGTGTGCTTTAATTTAGCCTAAAATAGTATACAGAAATGTTAACGTGTAACACTGTAAGGTGTAGTGCTGTACAGTAGTATAGTGTGTCATGTTGTACAGTAGTATACACTGTCAGGACGAAATATCCTGGGAGAATAGCCTAACAGGTCAAGTCCCTAGACCAAAAGTCCCATTTTATGGTACTGTTTCAAGATAGGTTTTTTTAAGATCAAGGTTAGGTCAGTTTAAGTTTAGGTTAGATTAGGCAAATTTTTATTAGGTTAGGTTTGTTTATCTTTTCATTATGATTAGCTTAGCTAAGATTAACTTTGTTTAGGCCAATTTAAGGTTAAAATATTGTTGGGTCAGATTTTATTAGTTTGAGTTACGTTAGGTTAGGTTTGATAGGTTTAAGTTTAGATTAGATTAGGAAAATTTTTTGTTAGGTAAGGTTTGTTTATTTTTGGACTGGGTTACTGTGAGGTTAGCTTTGTGAAACGTTGGTAAGGCTAATCTAGGTTAGGTTTGTACTGGGTGAAGTTAGTTAAAGAATTAGGCTAGGAGTAGACTGTAACACCACATGAGCAGGGGAATACTCCCAAGGTGGATGGAAAGCTGATGACAAGGAGAGCTGGAGCTCCCGTTTCATCAGCCCTCGGGACTAGTTCCTGGTCGTCCCCCTTTGTTGAACTTTTTCACTGTTTCAGTAACAGAGAGTAGACCAGCATGCTCTCCATTACAAGTTTCTCAAACTGTCAGCACCAGTCTACATGCACAGTACACACTACACTTCCTTTACAAAATTAAAAAAAGAATAATGGCACACAGTAACCATGCCCCGGAGTCCCCCAGGAGGGGGGGAACCATAAATGCCCACACCATCCGCCTCTCTCCCGGTGACGACGCAACGAGCTGCCTGGAACCACTGTCTGACTTGCTTCTTCATTTCTGCAACATTCGCGGCCTTTCCTCTAACTTTCTCTCTGTTGAACACCACCATTCCTCCTCTAAACCTCTGCTTCTCTTCTTAACCGAGACTCAGCTGTCTGAGGCAACTGACAGCAAACCCTTTTCTGTATCCTCCTACTTTCTCTATACTCATTTCAAAGCCAAAGGTGGCTGTCGTGTATTTGTATGCAACGAATTATCTTGCTCTCATGTTCCTGAACTTGATTCTTTTGAATTCTCTACTCTCTGGCTTTGGCTCTCCTGTCATTCTCTCACTAAATATATCTGTGCTGTTTACATATTTCCTACTTCTACTGACTATTAAAAATTCTTTGACTATCTTACTTCCACGATGGAAAACATTCTATCCATATCTCCTTTCTCTGAAATCTCCATTCGAGGAGATTTCAATGTTCACCACGACCTTTGTCTCTCCTCTACTGTCAGTGATCAACCTGGTGGACAAGCCTACATCTTTTCTATCCTTAATGACCTAGAGTAGCTTGTACAGCACCCTACCCGTATCATGACCGCTTTGGAAAGAGCTGCAAGATACTTGACCTCTTCCTTACAACTAATCCTTCTGCTTACACTGTTAATGTTTCCACTCTGTTGGGCTCCTCTGATCACAACCTTATTACTTAACATGCCCTATTGCTCCAGTGTGGCCTATGGACCCTCCAAAGAAACGTCGTCTGTGGCACTTTGGAGCTGCGGATTGGGAGGCCCTTAGGCAGAACTTCTTTGATTTTCCCTGGAATGATAATTGCTTCCATGGTCGGGAGCCATCTGAGTGTGCCTTGCTCATTATGGAGGTTATTCTCTCGGGCATGAAAGCATACATTCCTTTCTCATATCTTTTGACTAATGCAAGAAAGCCTTGGTTTAATCACGCTTGTTCAAATGCTGTCTGCAACAAGGAGAGGGCCTATAAAAGGTACCAGAGCCAACCAATCCCTGAATCACATCTTTTTTATGTTTTTGCCCGGAATAGTGCTAAGTCTGTCTTTCGCTCTGCAAAAAATAATCTCATCCATACTAAGTGCTCTCAAATGTCCAACGCGAATTCTTCCTGCTCCTTCTGGCACCTTGCCAAAAACCTTTCTAACAACTTTATCTCATCATCCTTCCCTCCTCTTTTCCACTCTGAAGGCTCTGTAGCTATTTCTTCTACTGATAAAGCAGATCACTTCACTCAGGCTTTCTCCTCCAATTCCACCTTAGACAGTTCCGGTGCTGTTCCTCCATCACTTCCCCCTTCTGACTTCCTCATGGCTGACATTAAAATTTCTTCAGCTGAAGTATTTTCTGTCATCACTGGCCTCAATACTAACAAATCATATGGGCTTGATGGAGTCCCTCCTGTTGTCCTCAAGAACTGTGCTTTGGTGCTTAAACCTTGCCTAGGTAAACTCTTTTGCCTTTGTCTTTCAACTTGTACCTTTCCTTCTTGCTGGAAGTTTGCCCTCATTCAGCCATTTCCAAAGAAGGGTGGCCATTCCCAACCCTCTAACTATCGTCCAATTGCTTTAACATCCTGTGTCTCAGAAGTTTTTGAGTCTATTATTATCAGAAAAATGTTAATGTACCGGTATCTTTCCTATCACAACCTTCTCTCTGATCGTCAGTATACGTCAGGAACGCTCCACTGGTGATCTTCTCACCTACCTTTCAGAGTCCTGGTTATCCTCCTTTCGGGACTCTGGCGAATGCTTTGCCATTGCACTTGACATCTCAAAGGGTTTCGATCGAGTCTGGCATAAACCTTTAATTTCCAAACTGCCCAATTATGGTTTGAATCCTTGTATCTTTGCCTTTATCTCTAGCTTCTTTTCTGGTCGTTCTATAGCTGCTGTTGTAGAAGGCCATCGTTCTTCTCCTAGATCTATCAACAGTGGTGTTCCTTAGGGCTCTATCCTCTCACCAACTCTCATTCTTTTATTCATCAGTGACCTTCTAAGCTGTACATCTAACCCTATCCATTCGTATGCTGATGATTCCACTCTTCACCTTTCCATTATGTTCCCGCAACGTCCACCTCAGCAGTTTCTTTCAACCATCAAGGGATGAGGCAATCGCACACCTAATGTCTGACTTGACTCGTATTTCTGACTGGAGTAAAATTAATCTTGTTTTTAATGCATTACAGACTCAGTTTTTACACCTATTAACCCGATAAAATCATTCACAGGAGTACCCACTAGCGTTTAATAAATTACAGCTCAATCCTGCATCATCCATGAACATGCTTGGAATTTCATTCACTCGGGACTTATCTTGGAAATATCATATTAAATCTCTTATAAAATCTGCTTCCAAGAGATTAGCCGTGCTAAGCTGATTCCGTGCCATCATTACCCCTGCACAGGTGTTGACTTTATACACGGATTTTATTCGCCCCTGTGAAGAGTACAACTCTCATGTGTGAGGAGGCTCCCCACATACAGCTCTTTTCAATAGGGTGGAGTCAAAGGCTTTTCATTTCATTAACTCCCCTCCTTCTACTGGCTCCTTTCAACCTTAGTCTGTTCGCCGCACTGTTGCATCTTTATCTCTTTTCTATCGCTACTTCAGTGGTCACTGCTCCTCTGGACTGTCTGCTTGCATCCCTCCACCCCAACGAGGGGTGCATAGCTTTTTTTTTTTTTTTTTTTTTTTTTGCCTATCGACCATTGGGGCCGGAGCCCCTGGTCATTAAGGCAAAAATATATATATGTATATACATTGATACATATATACACGAACATATACAGGTATACATACATACATACACACATCCATGCATGGCCGGAGCCCCTGGTCTTTAAGGCAAAAATATATATATGTATATACATTGATACATATATACACGAACATATACAGGTATATATACATACATACATACATACACACATCCATGAATATGAACATACACACTTTCATGCACATGTACATATATATATAATAATTTTAATTTTATTATTTTGTGTAGTTTAATTTTTATTTTTTTTAATTTTTTATATTTTTAACCTTGTATTACTTATAAACTAAAATGCTTAATCTAAAGACCCTTAAACTAATCACCTGACAGACAAATCGCTAACCTGTACTAAATCCTAAGAGACAAATAACTAGACCTACACTAATGGTAAAAAAGCCTCGACCAAGAGAACACCATCGACTGCAGATATGAAATGCCTTTTTACATTACATACCTGCACTGATCACCTGGTGACTGTCAGTCGAGGCACAACCTACTATAGGGGACATCAATATATGAAAGGGAACCAGACGAGTCAGGAACATTTCCATATACGTCAGCTGTCAGCCCTAATTAGAATAACTTAAGCAAGATGGTATAATGTATTCACCAAGGCCGTGTTGATATACATGCCTGGAGGAGAGACTGATGACGTCACAGGCGGTGGCCACAAATTCCCTCTGCCTTTGCCTTTCTCATGCATACATATTTAATATTTGCTTACTTATGTATGGTCATTATTATTTATTGATGATTATTAGTGTTAATACTAATATTAGTTATTATTATTTATTATTATTATGATAAACATGTAAATAACACTGATCCCGAATTTAAGGGCTAAAACATTGTAATGAATAGATGTGTTCAGATGCAAATTTTTTAAAATATTAGGATACCTGTACAAAATGAAAATAACTGTTTTACTTGCACGGTAAAATAATACAGTCAAATCCGGGTTGGCAACAACGTCGGTGGCCCAGCTTTTGTCCATCTGGATGTTGAATAAAACCCACTTGAATAAACCCATTATTACGTCCACTTTACTGTTTTTAATGAATGTATTAACATAAAATTTGCATGAATACCCGGGGAATTTGAAAAATAGGGTATAAGTAACCTACACACAGGTAAAAAACTGAATTGAAGAAAGCAGAAACGGTACACCAAAGGAAGAAAATATAGGCATTATATGTATATACATAATCAACCAATATTGTATGGGTTAAGCTTCTGACTACCATTGCATTGCATCGCATATATAATTTTTTTTTTTTTTTTTTTAGGTTAGGTATAGGTCAAGATAACTATATAATTATATATGGATACTACTATAACTACTGTATATTCCAATCATCGGTAATGTCTTTTTTTTTTTTCCCCTCTCCTTTTTAGGTAAGGTCAGATTAGTTTATTATCCATCTAATAGCTTCTACCATAAAATAGTGCAACAACTTTACCTAACTGTAATGGGGACTAAAGTAATTTTATTCAAAATAATGGATATTATTTAAAGACTTCCCCAACAGCAATTTTACCGAACTGATATTTGTCATATTAATAATAGGTTTCTGGTATATTTGCATTTCTATTTACGCTCTTACCGGCGCAAATCTCTTTTTGAAGTCCCTCCCTTCAAACTATAGGAAACATGAGTATCAATAAAATAGACCCCGGCCTGGCTAAAATTCATATTTAGCTAACAATTCTTGTCATCATTAGGCATAAGATTTAGACAAAGGCATTACATTTGGCATTGGGCAGACCCATACACATTTCTTCTTGGCCTAGGCTAGGCCTATGCACATTTTTCCTGGCCTGTGCTTGGCCTATGCACATTTTTCTTTTATAGGCCTATACGTTTCTTCCTGCCTAGACAAGGCCCATACATGTTTTTGCTTGGCCTGGGCTGGACTTATAAATGTTTCTTCTTATCCTAGGCTAGGCCCATACTTGTCGGTTAATATCCTTGTTACCTAGATATCTCACTGAATACACAGAATTTAAAGAATAAATCAAGCTACCATTGAGTGGCCTAGGTTATTTTGCATGGCATGAAGTAAGGCATCAGTAACCAAATTAACATCTCAATTCGACTGTGATCCACCAAAATATATTACGCATATTTAATAAAGAACACTGAGAAACTGTGTTGTAATTTCGTTGCCTAACGTATTTACGAAAACTACTTTACTGTAACCTAGAAGATACCCACTGTTGACAGTCTGATACCTCGAATTTCTCATTTAAAATGCTTTCAGTAATAGCAATGATGCTTTTCATGCATTCTAGTATGGCTATACATATTTAATAATACATCTATGGCATACCGTGAACGAAATCCAGATGGGAGAGAGGAAAACTTTGAAATAAATGAGTGAATTGTAGGCATGCCTCACTGTTCGTAACGTGGCGGGTGGGCTGGCAGAATAATAGAATGGCCACCGATTGTGAGGTCACAGTCAGATATTGGCGGGAGACCCAGGCCTGTTCAAATCAAGACGGCCTTGATAGCACCCGCCTGGCAACAAACTATCATCTCTTTTCTGTCCAGCTCTCTAATGCAAGGGTTAACCGTTACTCCCAGTCTCTCATTTATGCAACAGGTCAACTCTGGAACTGTCTCCCTCTGTCTGTATTTCCTACTTCCTCTGATCTCCAATTTTTCAAGCGCAGTGTTTCCAGGTGTCTCGAAAAGAACGGATTGAATTTGGCTTTCTTTTGTGTGTGTGTGTGTGTGTGTGTGTTTTTTTTTCTTGGAAGGAACGGTTTACGGGCTCCTAGTCTTATTTTCCTTATTCCTCCCTTAAGAAAAAAAAAAAAAAAAGCTTTGGTTACTCTTAGGTTAAACTTGATTATTTTAAATGGGTTATTTAGACTCAGTTTATCTTGGGGGTGAGGTAGGTTAAAGTTAGTTTAATTTGTTAATTTAGACTAACTTTAGTTTAAGGTAATAATGAGTTAGTTTATGTTAGTTTAAGTTAGGGGAAGGGGTCAGCGGGAGTCTGGACATTCCAAGGTGGGAATAAGTAAAAAAGGCTAAAAAAGTCATGAAAGCCTTTTATGTATCGGTTTTAAATGTGATGGTTTTTGTCTTTTAATTTGTGCTTTTTAAGAGTAAGGGCAAAGTTTGGGTCCTCATATACTGTAATTGTGCTGCCACATAAAAGTATGCCCAGGATACCAAAAATTTCCTGAAGACCACAAAACTGCGTGCCATGAAATTAGGATTAACTCTAGAGTATTTATTTATTTATCGAAAGTAACTCCCAAGGCGGGATTCCATCCCCCCCAAGGGAGTCAGAGAGGAATCATCCAGTATTTTCTGGCTAAAATAGGGAATGACAAAGAAGAGTCTTTGAGTCTCTGGCCAAGGTTAAGGTTTGATAATATAAATTTAGCTTGTTAGGTCAGGTTAAGTTTAGCTTGTTCTGGTAGCTTAGGTTAGCTTGCTGAGTTTGGTTGTCATATTTGGTGAGCTAAGTTATTTATGTTAGGTTATATAATTTAGTTGGGAAGGGTTAGGTTGTTCGAGTAAAATTAGGTTCGGTTAAGGTTAGATTAGATTAGCTTAACCTAGGTTGGTCAGTTACCTTAGGCTAGGTTATTTTAGGTTGTTAGGTCAGGATATGCTGTTGTTAAACAAATAAAGGAAATAATACACAAATATATTCTCCTTGCTGGAGCTCTTATCCCAGTGGCTTGTGTATTAGGGACATTTTCTTTTTCTACATATATTGTCACGTACAGTGGTGTGCAGTGTAGAGTAGTTATGTACAATGAATCGTATCCTGTGGCACCCAATGCATAGAGCCTCGATGAACTCACTCCACCAATATTTGTCTCTTGCCATCTCCTTCAGGTCCCACCAACACTCCTCTCCTGCTTCTCGTTTCATTGTCCTCAACCAAGTTTCCCTCGGCCCTCCTCTAGCAGTCCACTCTGGCACATCCTGTATTAAACTGCCTTCTTTTCTATATATGTGCCCCAGCCATTTCCAGGGAGACACTCTCACATATTCATCAACTGGTTCCACTCTCGTAATATCCCTTACTCTTTCATTTGCAAGTCTGTCTTGCCACTTTACACCAAGAATCCTTCTCAGTATTTTATTCTCAGATACAAAAACTTTCTCATCTGTTGCAATTGTACCGTACCATGACTCATGCCCATAAATTAAAACTGGTCTTACCATGGACTTGTAAATTTTTACTTTAGTATGTACCGAAAGCATATTATTATTCCAAACAGATTTCAACATTACAACAGCTCACTAAGCCTGTCTAATCCTCTCCTCAATTTAATTGTGTAATGATCCATTAGATGATACAATCGTTCCCAGATATTTAAATTTTCTACGTTCTTCACCACATTATTCCCAATTATACAATCGATTTGGTTCTCCACGTTCATAATAATAATTTCAGTCTTTCCACAATTTATTACCAATCCCACTTATTCTCCTTCCTCCACCAGACAATCAAGCACCCTCTGCACCTCGTAAACTTCCGCAGATCAGTACAATATCATCAGCATAGTCCAAATGCATCAGCTTCTTATTTTCTTTCCAGTTAATTCCTGCACCTTACAACCTTACATAACGTAATGCATAACCAAAACAAACAGCAGAGGCGAAAGAACTCCTCCTTGAATCACTCGTGACCTAACTTTAAATGGATCACTCAAAGAACCACCGATAATTGCCTTACAAAAAGTACCTTCATGCAGGCTCCTAATAATATTTACAAACTCTTCTGGCATACCATAGAATCTCATAATTTTCAACATAGCTCCTCGTGAAACACTATCAAACGCCTTTTCAAAAGCCATAAAACACATACTAAGTTACATTTTCATCTCATTAGCTTGTTACATTAGATGCCTTACATTAAAAATCTGATCATTACAACCTCGCCCCTTTCTAAATCCCGTTTGTTCTTCTCTTAAAATTTAATCAACTACTGGCTCTATTCTGTTCAACAAGGTTTTGGAAAGATTTTGCAAATACATGTGTCAAAGTCCCCCCCCCCCCAATTTCCACATACATTAAAATCTTCCTTTTGAGGGTATTTTTATAATCACTCCGTTTTCCCATTCTTTTGGAATTCCACCATTATCCCAAGCCACATTAAAAAGTTTCAAAAGCGCATTCATCAACTCATCATTTTCCACCTTGAGCATTTCAGGATATATTCCATCATCTCCTAGCGCCTTAAAATTCTTTAACTCCTTTATAGATTTTACTACCTCTTTCAATGTTATATCCTCTGTTTCTATATGCAAATCTCTCTCGGTTGGCAAAATGTCCTCTTCAGCTGGGATTGGTCCATTTAGAACAGATTCAAAATGCTCTTTACATTTTCCTTTTATATCCAAGTCTTTGGTCATCAAGTTACCATTTCTATCTCGTACAGGTATTTCCTTCCTTCTCTTTTCAGTCCCAGTTAACTCCTTTATGGCCTGATACGCTGCTCTTTCACTTAACTTAATTTCTGATTCTGTTGCCTTTTCATCATACAGCCTCCTCTTATCACGCCTAACGAGTCATTTTACTTCAGAATGTAAACTCCAGTACTTTGTTGTAAGTACTTCAACTGCCAGGCCATCAACATGTTCTTCACTTCATAACTTCGCCTCATTTCCTTTCCGAATTGCATTCCGTGTTTCATCTGACAACCACTTTTTCTTTCTCGCTTTTCCATTTCTCTTAATAGTAACCTTAGCACTCTCATGCAAAACCACTTTTACCTCTCTCCACATTTGATTAATATCATTGTCCTCAGATTCCATCAAAGTCTGCAGGACTAGAAACCTGTTCCTACATTCCCACCGAAACTTTTCCTTCGTGTTCTCATCATTTCTTAGCTCATAAAAATCATATTTATTACCTCCTGTGCAATTACCATTAACTTGTATCTTAAGTTTTATCTTAATCTTTGACAAAACAAGTTGATGATCACTACCTATATCCGCCCCTCTCCTTACGCAAACATCTTGCAAATAACTTTTATGCCTTCTGCTAATTGCAATGTGGTCAAACTGGTTACAGTATTTACCACATGGTAAAATCCAAGTAGTGTTATGTATTTTTCTATGCTCAAAGATAGTTCCACCAATCGTAAGGTCATTTGCCAAACAAAAGCTTCCAAATCGCACCCCATTTTCGTTTCTTATACCAACACCCTCTTTACCCATACAGTCTTCAAAGCCATCCCTACTACTACCAACAATCGCATTAAAATCACCAATGCAAACTAATACATCATGTCTTGCACTCTATTCACTACATCCTACAGCTTCTCATAAAAGTCATCCTTCATTTCATCAGCAGACTCATTTGTCGGAGCATACTCTGCCACCACACCGATATTGCCATGGCCAGATTATAAACGAGCATAAAGCAAGTGCTCATTAATTGGCTCAAGTAAGCATCTCTACTCAACAGTATGCCTAGTCCTTGGTAATGATTTCCATCACTCCTACCAGAAACCAACAAAGTAATAACATTTTTCAAATTCATTTTATCAACTCCAAGCTACCTCGTTTCCGTTAGAGCACAAATATCTATATTGCATTCCTTGCACACTGAAATAAGCTCTTCCATTTTACCAGCCTGACTGAGAGTTTGAACATTCCAATTTCCTATATTTTAGGTTCTTTTTGGATGTATAAACTTATTTCTACGCCGTGGGATTCTTAGCACCCCCTGCCCACTTAAGGGCTGAGCGGAACTGAGGATCAATGCTTCGTAACCAGAATTCTTCAAGACTTATTAGGTAGAAAAATATTCTACCCTGGAGCCAATGCCAGACAGTGGAGAGAGGAAATTAACTAAATGACAAAGTACAAGGAAAAGAGAGACAGTAAAAAGAATGTAGATAAAAATGCCCCTTTTAGTCGCCTCTTACGACAAGCAGGGAACACTGGGGAGGTATTCCATTCCCCTTCCCCAGTGGGTTATGTACAGTCAGGGAAAGTTCCGCATTACCCACCTCTCGAAGCACTGGTGTGAGACGGTTGAAAGTGAAGCGGCAGCCAGACCGTATGTGTCTGGTAACTGAGTGTGAAGGAGAGGGAGACGAGCGATTGGGGGCAGAGGAGGGTTTGGTGATAGGTTGGGAATTATATGTAAGCCTGCAATGTATGACTTGGACGTGTATTTGAGTTAATTTAGTAAGGATAGATGACAATATGATGCTAGCATTTTATTTTAAACCACGTAGATGTCTGCAGAGTTAGTGTTGTCAGTTAAGTTATGGAAGTTTGCTGGGTTCGGACAGAGATTTGAATGCTTTCATTCCCTCTCGACTTTAACATGAGACGTTTCCCCAGGAGATATTCGTAATGATATAATATATATTTATATTTTGTGTTTACTCGGGAACGCTTATAAATTTGTCAACTTATTTATTCTCTGTCATCCCACTATAAACATCTGCCTGCAGACATTTCCAGTGTTATTCTGGCAATTACTCATCTCGAACTTAGAGTCTAGGGTAGTGTGTAATTATAATATCATCAACAATAACAACAACAACAACAACAACAATAATAATAATAATAATAATAATAATAATAATATAATCTATATGAGCGATTAACAGACTTTCATTTTCCTTTAGACAGAATGACATGGGAAGTCCTAATTATAAGAACAGTCTCTATAACTACCGTTCCCATCGAACATAACAAAACGCAGACAAAGAAGCATACGTTTGACAGTAAACATGTATTATATATGCAGTAATGTAGACAGACTCAAAGAACAGTGTGGTACCAAACAACATACCGTTTTTGCACTTTGAGAATACGTCGGACGGATTATCATTGGCTATTGATACTGTGACGTGAGCAACTCTTCAAACCTTACCACCCACGGCCACCCTCCCTGCCACTCACAGTTACCAAACAAGTGGTGTCTGGCAGCTGCTTGGTGAGTATTCGTCGACCACCAATGCCCCGAACGGTGGGTAATGTGGAACTTTCCCTGACTGTACAACACAGATCAATGTCGTGGTAGTGCTTTAAAGCTGTAATGTTATATTTACGAGAAATTCAGTCTTTACAATATACTGACAGTAAGGTACAGCTGCCAGCACTCCCGCGTTTTACAGGGGCACGAGAGTTTGAAGAGATGTGGCACCACTGTGATTATTTACTTCGAAACAGTCCACGTGAGTGAAGCGGAGTAACCTCGATATAGTTGTGTTAAGGGAAGATGTTTGTTGTATGTAAGTTCCATTTCGCAAGGAAGACATTTCAACCCCAATTATTGGTATATTTTACATTATTCTACCTAAGGATAATAAGCGCCCTTATATGACGTATTATGACTGTCCACAGTTTTGAGATGAACTGACGTGTAAAGGATGGTGGGAGGGGAGGGAGGGTGTTCCCCAACCCCACCTGGGGTTAGAGGGAGGGTCCCCCATATGGAGTCGGAGAGAGGGGGAGGGATGGTGTAAGCTTCGCACATTACGCAGTGAGAAGAGACCACATCTGCTTCATTACCCTCAATACGGTAACTCAGCAATACTGAACAATCGTAAAAAAAGGAGTAACTTCATAAACTATGTTTATGTGAGGAATAAATCATGATAAAAAGGCAAAAACTATATGTTTCAGTATATGGATTAAGGAAATATTTCGCTGTATAATCATAATTTGAGTGTGAAACCATGCCCATGACTTGAGAAGACACTGAACCAGACTGAGACTTGTGGATGGCAGCCTTCAGAGATCAAGCTCAGCCCACTCTAGTAGTGTTAATCTTATCTTTATAATGATTATAACATCTTAGGCTAAAAGACTAAATATCCTAGCATTAACACCTACAATGAGGCAAAAATTGATAGTGGAGTTAAATTGCTTAATAAATACCGTAATGAAGGATTTTGATATATATATATATATATATATATATATATATATATATATATATATATATATATATATATATATATATATATATATATATATATATATATATATATATATATATACACACACACACACACACACACACACACACACACACACACAATTTGGGTAATCTTGTCAAACGGTTATTACAAACTTAAAAAAAAAAAATGAAATACATCCTTACTAATGAATACACTCGGACAACCAATCAGCTGCCAGTTACAAAAGCTTAATTCTCTTCTCTTCTCAGATGAGATGGAATAAGCTATAATACATGAGAAAAACTCCAGCTACATCCTCATAGTACCATTTCACCACCCACCTATTCTCCCTGGTGTACCTGTTGTCATGTAATTGACCTGTTATTCCCCATTTACCTTTTTTCTCCACTTGGAACCATTTTCCCCTTCAGTGCATTAATTCCTGGGACCTGTATTTCCCCATGGACCCATTTTCCTCCATGGACCTAGTTTCCCCACAGAATGATTCTCCCTCATGAACCTACTTTCTTTCATGGAAGATTTCTACATTATAATCCATTTTCCTCCGTGAACCTAGTTTCCAGAGGGAACAATTTTCCCCCAAGTGACTCACGTTCTTTGTGGACCTATTTCTCTACATGAACCCATTAACTCCACGGACCTATTTTCTCTCCACGGGGATTCATAGAATCCCAACATATACCTATTTTCTCACATGGACCTATTACCTGCGTGAAACATTTTAAAGCATAGGTCTAACAATACTTGGGCCCCATTTGCCCCAAGAATGATCTCCATGAACCTATTTTCCCACACAGACGTATTTTACTCTCCAGGATCTCTCTTCTTTTGAATTCCTTACGTTCTCCATGAACCTATTTTCCCTCCGTGACAGAATTTTATCCATGAACCTATTTTCACCCATGGAGCTGTTTTCTCCCAAAGCAACACACCAAACTTCATCATAGGCCAATTTTCTCACATGAACCTATATCCCCCATGGACCTTTTTTACCCATAGGATCTGCAGTACACTTCCAATTAGGCCCAATCTTCAAAAGAACATATCCTCCATTTACCTAATTTCCCACGAGGGTCTATTCCAACCATAGACCTATTCATGCCATTGACCTATTCCCAGTGGAACTGTTTTGCCCATCTGCTTACCACATCACTATATAACTACTAACTTGCTCAGTGTTGTAAAGCCGTCCCCTGCCTTTTCCAAAAGAAAACCCCACACATCCACTCAAAACGTCCACCATTCATGCCATCCACTAAGGCCACCCACCCCACCCACGTGCCTAACCAAATAGATCACTGCACGGTCCAGCCACCTGCATCATTAACCTACTCTCTCTTTTATGCCTGAACACCCACCCACCCCACCCACTTCGCCTACTTTGCCCACCCCACTTTGACAACCACATCCTACCACACCACCAGTTCCACCCTCCTACTCCACACATCCCACCTGTTCACATACTATATCCACCTGTCCACCAATCCACTCCATCCATCCGCTCATTAACCCAACCACCCGGTCACCCAGCCACGACTACAAGATAATTTGCAATTTTCCACACACACACACACACACACACACACACACACACACACACACACACACACACAGCGACAACTGCTTTTAAAGCATAGAAGAATGAGGAGGTGGAAGAAGAGAGAGCAAAAAGATGATGGTGAGGAGGAGAAGGAGAAGGAGAAGGAGGAGGTGGAGGTGGAGGAGTAGGAGAGGGAGAAGGAAGAAGACACAGAGAAGAAGTTGAGAAAGAAAAGGTTTAGCAAATAATAATAATAATGATGATGATCATGATAATAATAATAATAGTAATAAAATAATAATAATAATAATAATAATAATAATAATAATAATAACAATAATAACAACAACAACAACAACAACAACAAGAACCCTGTAGTTGTCCTGTGGGCAGTAACAAGTCTACAATGACCTTGACCCCATTGTGGAGATTTGGGATCAATAAAATGAAATAAAATCTTAGGAACTGTTCCACCAAGTTTCATTTTCAGAGAACTTGCTCATGTCCAGTTGAAATCTCCAGTAGATATGACCACCTTATCTCGTTCACTCATAATGCTGATATGACTCTTTCTGCCGCTGCAAGGAAAGCATTTGGATTTGTTTTTTTTTTTCCGATCAGCAATGGTCCATGCCAAGACAGATAATCTTGGCCTTTCAGATTCCTTCTGTGGCCTCCAGTTCTCCTGGAATCGTTGCGAGACTCTGAGGCCAGAATAATAATAATACCAGCAAAAACAATAGTCTCCACCTATGTAATAGGTGGAGACTAACAATAATAATAATAACTACAGCTCTGTAACTCATCTTTTTTTTTTTTCAATGTGTTCGACTCTGGGCATATGCTTCACAGCCTGGTATCAAGGCCCAGCAGTCCTCCTACGACAGTCACTAGTCTCCACCTATTGTTTTTCAGTGAGCTTGACCCCATTGGGGTGATTTGGATTTTTTTCTATCATTAATGATCCATGCCAGGACACATAACCTGGGGTCTTCAGATTCCTTGTGCAGTCTCCGGTTCTCCTAGAATTGTCGCGAGACTCTGATGCTGGAATAATAATAATCGGTTATGTATTCATGTTGTGCAGCCACAATAAGGAAGCTTTGCCATGTGATATGGTATCTACATATCTATTGCCAGACAGCTTAACCCACGAACGCATAGAGCCCAATTAAATGGGCGGAAATTTTACTTTTTAGAAACACTAATTTTATCTAAGTTTACCAGGGAATTTACGTTCTTCTTGTTGCAGGATGTAAAGAAAACGTAACATTTCTCAGCTGATGATTCATATTCTAACTTACTTTGTAAACAACAAGTAAATGAAGGAAGGAAGGAGAGCTACTTCATTGCTTCTACCAAAATGTCTGGACATAAGTAAGTTATTGTCTATACATTGCTGCATATGGAACTTCTTATAGTGAGTGATGGTAAAAATGACACATAAAGACTTGTTTTAATGTGTGAAATTATTGATTTGAGGGAAAACCACATTCTGTCCCTTTTATTATCAGTGAAAATATGATGCCAATATAAATGGGCTCTATGGAGCTCAGTCAGGGCACTGCTGCCTAAGGAGAATACTTGAATCAAAATACTTGTTCACTTTTAATGCTTGTGTTACTTTATTTTGATTATATCTGATATGTTCTTATCCCCAAGGGTCAATATGTGTATGAATATATAATTAGGATCCTAAAAAATTATTTGTTGCGTAATATATTTTTACTTTTACTAATGTATATAATAACTGGGTCTTTTCTCAATATTACAATGTATTCTCGGGTAACACACCCGAGGTGATGCCCTAAGCTTACATGAAGTACGTAAACCATCTATTGTAGAAAAATGGGCAGATGAAGGATTTACACCTGTGGACATATTCAGATACTTTTGGGACAAAGAATTGATTGAGGTGATCAAGACAGAGACAAACCGTTATCAAGTTAAAATTGGGAAAGATTTATGCGTTACCGAAGAAGAACTGCATCAGGTACTTGGCATCTTTCATCTCTCATGATATAACCCAGTTCCAAACCGACGGCTGTATTGGACGAAGCAGGCGGACACCCGAAATCTGGCTGTAACTCAGTGTGGAATGACAATAAACCGATTTGAGATCGTGTGAAGCCTGCACTTTGTGGACAACTCAAAGAAGCCTTCGGATGATAAGATCTTTAAGATTCGCTCTCTTTTTGAACATTTCAACAAGCTCTTCATGGATATCGCTCAACCACTTCCTATGACATGGGCTATTGATGAAGCCATGGAACCATATTATGGGCGACATGGATTCAAACAATTCATTAGAGGAAAGCCCATGAGATTTGGCTATAAGTTTTGGTGTCTATGCTCCCATGAAGGACTGTTAATGAATTTCCGCTTGTATGAAGGAAAAGACTCTGGGTTTGAGGAAGGAATGCCTGTGGGTGAATCTGTAGTCCATGCATTGCCCAAAGGAACAGTACCTAAGGGTAGCAGTGGATATGTTGACAACTTTTTTACAACACTGCCTCTTCTCCAGTTTTTCCAGGAAGCTAATATTAGTCTGACAGGTACAATTCCTAAGGACAGAGTCAAGGATGTCCCAGTATCAGACATCAAGAAAAAAGAGAGAGGGGAAGCACAGTTGTTTCAGGAAAAAGAAAAGAAGATTGCTATTTGTACATGGAATGACAACGGTGATGTTAGGGTGGCAACAAACAGAAGTGAAAGTGCATCTCTCTCAATGGGCAAATGCAAACGGTGGTCAATAAAGAAGAAAGAAGTGGTAGTAATCCCTCACCCAAACATTGTGAAGCTTTATAACAAAGGAATGGGAGGAGTAGATCTGTTTGATCAATTTAGGGGAAAGTATAGAGTGTCATTTAGGAAGCGAGTGTCGTACTTTCCTCTTTTTCGCTTTCTCCTGAATGGCTCAATTGTAAATGGGTGGATTCTCTACAGAAAGATTCACAAGGTGTCACAGCTAGAGTTTCTGAGGGAAATTGTCAATGTTCTGCTAAAACCATCAGAGAAACCTCATAGACTTGTGCCCCTAACTTCACCTGAGCATGTATGCTACGACAGAACAGATCATTATGTTGTGATGAGAGATAATGGCGGTGTGGTGTGTGTAAGAAGAATGTGAAGCCTAATTGCTTCAAATGTGATGTGGTGTGGCACTGCACATCCAGTGCTTTGTGGAGTATCACACAAAGAAATAGGAATGCCTATTTTTCAGTCAACTGATGTAAAAGCCTATGCCAAAGCTCTTAGTATTGCCTGCAAATAATATACAGTCATAATTTCTCAGTTTCATGAATTGATGCTTCAAAATATATAGGAGAAAGCTTTCCTGGAATTCTTTTTTAACTGCTATGAATCTTATTATAGACGGCTACTTTATATTTATGCGGCAGATTCTTGTAATAATTTCATTAGCTATACATTTTTTTTTTATTACTCTCTTTACAACAAATATTTATTAAATGAGATGGTTCAACACATAATTCTTTCATTTAATCCAGATCCATCAATAAATTTTATCATATCAATGCACAGTGATGAAAATTGAGAGTCACACCAAGGGGGACTGCTCCATAGAGCCCATTTAAATGGGCGTGCCATATTTCCTTATTGGAGGAGCAAAATTTAAAAAAAACATGCATAATTCTCAGTTTTAGATCAAAATTGTTAAGTCCTATAAGAACAAACCAATTTGGATGATAAAGAAGAGTAGTCCGTGCTAAAGGGTTAATCCTTTATATGGGGTGGCCACAAACAAATCGCCTCCACGTCACCCTGTCCCCCGTCATTTCACTGCCCTGCTCCCAATTCACACACCCCTTTCTCATAAACCTCTCCACTCCATCCCTCCATCTCATCCTTGACCTTCCCCTCCCTCTCTCCCCCTCCACCTCACTCACATACACTCGTCAGTCTCTCACTCTCCATCCTCTCCACATGGCTAAACCATTTCAGTGTGTTTTTCCTAATGCTTCCTATCACATCCACATCCACACCACAATGCTCCTTCACATCCTCATTTGTCAGTCTGTCTCTCCATGTGACTCCACATGCTTCTCTCAAATAACTCATTTCTACTGCTCTCACTCTTGACTTGTGTCCCTCCAACAACGTCCAAGCTTCACTTCCATATGTCAGAGTTGGTATCACAATATTGTCATGAAATAACTTTTTCACTTCCATGCTCAGTTCCCTGTTTCTTATCACTGCCTTCAAGGAATTAGCAACTGAAATAAGATCTGAAGACCCTAAGGCAACTTGTGTAACGCTAACAAGGGATCTGACGAAACTGTCAAAGAATGCATGTGTCTGCTACTGATTCTTAGTGACCTTGACTTGATCGGGGAGATAAGGATTTTTTTCCTGTCAGCAGTGGTCAATATCAGGACACATAACCTGGGCCCTTCAGAATCTTTGGACTGTTTCCGGTTCTCCTGGAATCATCAGGAGGCTCTGAGGCAAGAATAATAATAATAAGTTATGCACTTTAATTTTGTGGGCACATTAAAGGAGCTTGGTCACGTGGTAAGGTGTATAATATAAATAAGATCTGAAGACTCTTAGGTAACTTGTGTAACATCAACAAGGGATGTGACAAAGGTGTTGAAGAATGCATGTGTCTGCTAGTGTTTTTTTACAATGACCTTGACCCCATTGGGGAGTTTTGGATTTTTCTACTATCAATAATGGCCCATGTCAGGACGCATAACCTGGGCACTTCGGATTCCTTGTACAGTCTCCGGTTCTCTTGGAATAGTTTCAAGACTCTGAGGAGAGAATAATAATAACAATAATAATAATAATAATAATAATACCAGCGAAAACAATAGTCTCCACCTACATAATAGGTGTCTGTCTATTTGTCCATCAGTCCATCTGTCATCTGCCATCTTCAAGGTAAGCGATACTACCACCACTCTCTTAAGTCCCCCATAGGATGTTGCCTGCTTAACGATTATCTTGCTCGTCATGTACAAAGGAGTTCTCCCGAGACTTCGTGGTGAAAGAACAGGGTTAATTCATCTGTTGCCTGTTTTGTGAGTTAGTGAGTAGGCTTAGTTTAAAAATCAGGACAACTAGTGAGGCCATTAACGTGTTAACGGACATGTTAGAAAGGTGGGAAAGTGAGGGTGGAATGGTGAGCGCTAAGGCAGTGTGTGAGTACACAGAGGAAGTGGAAACAGAAGTATTAGGCAATTCTGATAACTAAAAAACTAGGAGAATTTATATTAAGACCAGGCTAGATGATAATGTAAGCTTCCAGTCAGTCAAGAGAGGTGCAAGGCAAGTGTAAGTAGCAATGATATGTGGATGTAAATATTACCCCCCGCCAAGGAGGTTATATTTAACCCCGTGATTGTTTGTCTGTTTGTTTGTTTGTTTGTTAGCAGGATTATTCAAAAAGTTATGAACTGATTTTGATGAAATTTTGTGGAAGGATGGGCCATGGGCCTAGAAAATGATTAAATTTTGGCCAGGATCTGGATCCGCTTCGATTATCCTGCACAATATCTCCAAAAGTTCTCAGTGAATTTCAATGAAATATTGTGAAAAGGTGGACCACGGACCAAGAAAGGATTGATTAAATTTTGGGAAGAATCCGGATCCTTGGTCCACGGATCCGGATCCGGAGTTACTGAAAAAGTTATGAGCGGATTTTGATGAAATTTTGTGGAAGGGTGGGCCATGGGTCAAAAAAGAAACGATAGAATTTTGGGCCAGATCCGGATCCTTATCCTGAGCTTCCCGTACAATATCCCCCAAAGTTCTCAATGAGTTTCAATGAAAGTTTGTGGAAAGGTGGGCCATGGACCGAGAAAGAATTGATTAAATTTGCAGGCGGATCCGGATCCAGACTTTAAACCTACGGATCCGGAACCAGATTCTTTTTTATGGCAATGGCATTGGCGGAGGTATGTGCTGTCTGAGCGCTTTCTAGCTAGAAATAGGCTTCAAGTTTTTTTTAAGATGAGGTGCAAGATGACCCTAGCTTTCTCTTGATGCCTAATCAACGAATCCCCGATAATTATCGAGCACTAATTTATTTGGCATCAGGAGAGCGAGTTCTGAGCTAAGGGTTCTAGGAGGAAACATTTTTGCTTTCTTGGGTGTAAGATACTGTACAGGAGACGACTGGTAGAGTTGATGGTTTAGTCAGTAACACTTCAGCGGACTCTGCCTTTGTTTTTTGGTAGGAATTAATAACAGTAGTTTCAGGATATAAAGCAATGCTGTTAGGAAGTTCATGGAAAGCTGTAAGAAGTTAGTTATCTCAGGTTTATTAACAAGATCTGATTTTGGTTCTGTGATCCTCTCTAAAATATTGGGAACCAGTACTGGGGTAGAAGGTCTTTGTTTGAATGAAGGTGTGATAAATTTTGCCATATATTCGGAAGGCGATCTCGATAGTGATACCAAAACGGTAGCAACAGTACCGGACGAATCCTTTCACAGTGTTCTGACAAAAGAATGTAAGCATTCTTCTCCCACAATTGATGTTCCCAGGACCAGAGGAAGATAAGGTATCAATTAACGAAGTGACGGAACATGAAGTACTACATTATCTCCAGAATATCGACGGGAATATATCAATATTTCGACTCGTCCAGATCAGATATCCCCTCTCATGCTACGCTGGTGTTACAGACAATTAACCCATCCTATAAAATTAATAAATCATGAACTGAATGTAGAGTTTCTGATCAAAGAAAGCTAGCTAATATATCACTTCTCTTTTTAAAATGTGGTAAGAAAACGCACCACAAATAACCCCCGAATTAGCCCAAGGTCAGTCCTAAGCAATTTTTCAGGTAAATTGAGATAAAATTACAGTATTCGGTAACAAACATTATCTTGTTGCAGATAATGAGCACCGGTTTCAAAATAATAGATCGGGCCTAGAAATATGCTTGCATTTTTAAAGAAACATATACCGGTATGATAGCTGGGACGAATAGTTCCTTCGGTTTGCCATTATGCATAAGTACAGTTTTTAGGCTTTTCACAGAGCTGTCTATGAAGTGTTGCCATTGTAAGGCCTTGTAATCCACTCCCATGGCTTGGAATAAACCCTTAACATCAACACAATAACACAACGAGGTTTCTTCACAAAATTTGAAGAAGGATGCAAACTTGCCATGGCTATTCCTACAACTCAACTTGCAACTGGGATACAATAAGTTCCATTCACTTAGACATGATGCCAGCAGCACAGCTCTGAGCTTGGTGATTTCTAAATCTCGGACCAAGTCATCCAGTTCTTGCTGATTGGGAAAGTTTGGAGTGTCTCTGGAACATTCTCCAACATGCGATTCATCATCACTTTCCCCTCTGTTATCGATGATGTCCTCATGGTAAGAGACAACTTCCGTGTCCGCAGCAGGGACAGGAATCAGCAGCTCATCGTTGTGAGGCGCCAGAGAGATCGAAGAAGACAAATTTGGTTATAAATTGTTCTTTCTGCCCTTAATGCCCCTCGCGTCACGTATAACCAACATGCAAAAATAACAATCGTCGTGGTGATTCGAAGGCTCTCGCCACACTCTCAGGACGGTGAAAGGCATCTTCTTTCTCGCTCCTCATAGCGAAGCTTCAAGTGCAGAGCGACAGCTGCCACAAGTGCAGTGTGGAGCCCAATCTTTATCTTAATCCCCCATTACAAAACCAAAATATGCTTTGTAAGTACAAGGAAATTTGGTATCAAGGTGGATTTTGTGTTTATCATCTTCGGTCCAATATATTCTCCACATACATAATAAAATGTATATATCGGCTGAGAGCTTGCAAGAATGTCTACTGGTCATTCTCATCAATACAAACACCATTAGGAACAGCTCAAAAACATGTTGACCAGCCAAACTAGCAACATGAGTCTAGCTCATTGAATGAATTGAATCGATCCGCGTTTCATGACGCAATAATGGTCATATCAGTGACATCTGCATGGACGCAGATCGGTGTGTGTGTGTGTGTGTGTGTGTGTGTGTGTGTGTGTGTGTGTGACGTATTAAGCGCTACATCAGCCATAAGATCTGTGCGCGGTAACAAGACCGGAAATAAACAATTGCCAATGGTTGACAAAAACCTAGAGACAGACAAACAAAACATACACCATTGGAATCAGCGTGGAAAACTGTGTGTAACAAGACCAGTAAAACTGAATAAACAAATTCTTTTTTACAAAGTGTTATAAGTAACAACCTCAATCAGTAAAAACACTGTATAGCAGCCAGCAACAAGGCAAACATAATGCTTAACTTCATCGTAAGGAGCTTTGATCGTAAAGAGCCCGGTGTTGGCCTAATCTCTAAGTTTTATGCTGTTACAACACTGGTCCCTGAACCTTAGTATGGACAAAGACTCGAGAAAGTGTACCACCCACCCACAAAAGTGATCCCATTGCTAGGAAACTACGAAGAACGACTCAATAAACTATGCTTCTCTCTCTCTATCTCTCTCTCTCTCTCTCTCTCTCTCTCTCTCTCTCTCTCAAAAAAAAAAAAAAAAAAAAAAAAAAAAAAAGACCCAGAGGGGATCTGATACAATTATTTGATTTTTTTTTTTTTTTTACAAATACGACAACGTTAGATATGATAATTTGTGCGAAATACAATGATACTGTGACTAGAAATAATGGAATGAAACATAAAAGCAAATAGTGGAACACTAATATAGGGAAAAAATAACTCATATTCGCTTAGTGGGCTCATGGAATAAGCTACCAGCTACAGTAGTTAGTGCAAAAATTATTGATTCGTTTAATTCGACCAGACAACATCCCCAGACTTCATAGGCTTTAACTAACTGACTACTGTTTATTTCCAGGCTGAGGTGTATGTTAACAGTGAAACATTTGCCCAATAATGAGAACATTCGGCGGTTGTGTATCCTCTTTCTTTTATAATTTCCATGCCTCTTTCTAACTAGAATGAAGTTTTGTTTATCTTTTTTACCACCGGCTTTATTGGATAATGTGGTGGGTTGGGGAAAGCCTTCGTCTTTTCTATCTTTTTCTCTTGCACATTGGTTAGATCTTAGTGGAAACAGTTTTTTTTTTTCCTCCCACAGATTACCTCGTCATGGACCAATAGTCTTCCTGTTATCCATGCTTCCCTTGTACTCCTAAATACTCTCCTCCATCTCACTCTGATACAGTGCACTTTTTCAGACAAGTCACACATTTTCCATTGTCCCTACTTGGCCAAACAATCTCGAGGTGCAGCTTAACACTTTTCACCACTTTCGTATCACACCACAATGATCCATAACTTCCTCATTCGTCTGTCAAGATTTCCTCTCAACTCCATATGAACCTCTTGGATGACTCATTTTCACTCCTCTCACATTTCATACGTTAAAGTAGGATCATAGTACTATCGCGGTAGAGATTTTTTTGCATCCGTGCTCACATCCCTGTTCCTTATCACTGCCCTCAGTATAGTTTAAACCTTTATTCCCTGTTATATCTTTTTCACATTTTATTTTCAAAGCTTCTGTTTTTGCTCATCATAATACTCAATGGGGTAGCCTACTCGTAGCTGCAATAAGTATACTTGCATTTTTTGCAGCGGATTTAGATGAATCGAACACGCTAAAAATTCCAGCCATATAAATCTAATATTGAGTGATTCTTTGTTATTTAAGACTAGTTCATCAACTGCATGAAAACTGAGACAAAAGATACTGTACAGTACATAAGAAGAAAGAGGAAACGAAAACGAGAAGAAAGCGAAATGGAAATTGAAGAGTTTAGTGGAAATGAGGTAAATAAAGGTCAAGTGGAGGAGAGGAAAATAAAGAATGGGAAAGACGAAAGGAGAGCAAAGGGGAGGCAGTGGCAAAGGAAATGAAGATTAAAAAAGAAAAGGACGAAAATTGAGAAAAGGAAGAGTAAGAAAGAAGATAATGATGAAGAAACAATATAAAGAAAAGGAAGAGAAAGAAAAGTAAATGATGGAAAAAATAGACGGAAAGGAAGGGAAACTAAAGGAAGGCTGAGAGTGAACAAAGAAAAATACGTAAGAAACAAAACAAAAAAAGAAAGAAAGAAAAGATGAGAAAGAAAATGCAACTGCTTATTACATTTTGATGAAACGTAAAATACAAACAAGGAGCACTGACACCCCCTGCAAATCAACAGGTCTAAGGGCAGAAAACGTAATTATACCTTGTGACCTTGATGTACGATCAATTGCTCTCAAAATCGAGTTACTTTATTATTCTCTGACCTTTATCCCTTCTACCATGTATGATCCAAATCAGATCAGAACTGTATGACTTTATCTTATTCTGTGACATTGAATTTAGACCTTTCTTTGTGACTTTTACCTTTGACGGATTGTACTCTGACATGATATCCTTTGTCCTTGCCTTACCCTAAACTCTTCCATAAAGTCTAGTGTACTGTAAACTGGTAAAAAAAAAATCTGGTTAAGATGACCTTGCCATGTGACGTTGACGCTTGCTATACTGATTTAAAAAATGCCAAGTCAACACTCTGACTAATCGTCGATCTTTTCATTAAATTACGTTAAAATAAGATCAAAACTGTTTTAACTGCTTAAAAACCTTCACCAGAGACTAGCTTTTATCAAAAATCGAACCCCATCGTTCTTGCATTGCCTTCAACACTTCAGGCAAGTTTAGCCTAAACAGGATAAAAACTTTAGGCTGACATTGCTAGGTCAAAGTCTGGCCTAGTCCTATGACTCTAACATTTGACCTGCTATTTCTAGAAGTCAACCTCTTGGCTGTCCCTTCCTTCTCTAGCAACCTTAATTAAACCCAAGAAATAATACTGTTTGAGTTATTTTGATCACACACACACACACACACACACACACACACACACACACACACACACACACACCTGATTGTTCCAATATTATTTTAATAGCGTGGGCTTCAGGAGGGCTTCCTGAGAGCAAGGAGAGTGTTGGAGAGGTGATCCTGGAACCAAAAGAACGAAAAATTGCTGCAAAATAAACGGGGGCTAAGGAAGGACTGAGAGGATATCTGGGGGAGGGAGGGGCTTAAGCCCTCCAAATCCTCACTTGGCGCCACCACACACACACACACACACACACACACACACACACACACACACATACACACACCCACGTGAAAAAAATAAAACATCCACTGTCGATTCGGGGTTGCGGATGAAATAATACATCTTTTTCTATTCCGTTGTCACATTGATTTCCCTTTAATACGAAAGCATAATATATATATATATATATATATATATATATATATATATATATATATATATATATATATAATTTATCATCTGGCCACGTACTGCATTGGCGAACACAAGGGGTGCTGTGGTTGAACCAGTGTCGCATACTATAAAGTATACTTGCACTCAGTCGACTTGCGAGGGCCGATTACACTTGGGTCACAGACTACACACACATCCAAAGCCACTCCAACACTGCAGTTAACTTATAAACACTTCTCACCCTACATTACATACAGTCTCTACCAAACAGCCTAAGCCACTTGGTAGAGATACATTGGCTGTATCGTCCCCACCTCGGTCGGGACAGGCCGGTCCTGCAGTGGATACTCAAACGGCTGATGAGATGATATATATATATATATATATATATATGGGACAGACATGCAGAGAATGGAGAATGGGTAGTTAGGGAAATGTTCATCTTTCAGCTTCGAACTGCACAATGCCAAGTCTCGAATTACGTAGTTGTAGTCAGGGATTTTTTTTTTTGTTTTTTTTTTTTTAAATAAAAGATGATATTCCTGAGCAGCAGAACAGTTCCATGTGCTCTAAAATGCCATCCATAGACACTACCAGGCAACTGAATTCCTATCTGACAATTGGAATGGCGCAAAATGTGGGAAGAAAAAGAAATAGGAGTGAAGAAGAGATAGGGACGAAGAGCGGGGTTCTGGTGAGGGCGTTAAGTGGGTCGTCAGCTGAACGGTATGGGCGGTTGAGGGTGTCGTAAAATAAGGTAATGGGGAGAGGGTTTATAGGAATTGCTGAAGGACAACGAGGGGATGGAAGATGAGGCAGAGACATCAGGCAAGAGGAGTCGAGGAAATGGAAGATAAATACCGGGATATAAGAAAAGAAAGATAAAAGAAGTGAAAATGAGTGAAAATATATATTGTTTGTGGCGAAGGGAGATGAAGGGAAGAATGTGTGCGAAAATGGATTAAGGGGGAAGTTTAATTAACAATGTTTACATTGACTATTAAAAGAACAGAGCGTATTTGGTTACAGTGTGCACATTTTGTTTCAGTGGAAGAAAATATTCACACCAAAGGTCATAGCCAGCAAGTGTGCCGACGAAAAATATGAGAGTAAAAAGTTCTTCTTTTTCCTGCAAGATATCCGCTATAAAAACATACAACACGTGCTAAAGTACTAAGCATACATGGAGGACTATATGGTGCTTCACTAAAGTGAAGCACCACATGGGCCTTCATTAATGTTCATGGTGCAACGAACTGGAGTGCACGATATTTCCTCCCCCGATATCCCCTTCTCGACATATTCCCTCCCAAACAAATTCTTTCCCTGGATATAATCCGCATCACAGGGAGGCTTCCCCACACGGGCATCTCCCCCTCGTATAAATTCCCTCATCCTCACCATCTCACCTTGACTGGTGTGACAGCACTTTTCGAAATTTTTTATTTTTAAATTGAAACTGGTATTGCTATTGAACCTAATATCTATCTATCTATCTATCTATCTATCTATATATATTATATATATATATATATATATATATATTATATATATATATATATATATATATATATATATATATATATATTTATATATATAATTTTTAGGAAGAAGGAACCCAAAGCCACAAGTCCGCAATAACTGTTCCTCCCAAGAGAAAAACAAAATACAAGAGAGAGCCAAATTCAAGATCCGATCATTGCGAGATGGCTGGACACACTGCATTTGAAAGATTGGAGATCATAGGAAGCAGGAAATATAGACAGAGGGAGACAGTTCCAGAGTTGACCTGTTGCATAAATGAAAGACTGGGAGTAGCGGTTAACTCTTGCATTAGAGAGTTGGACAGAAAAGGGATGAGAGTTTGCTGTAAGACGGGTGCTACGTGCCCGTCGTAGAGGTGGAGGAATGCATGTAGACAGTACAGAGGAGCAGTAACCATTGAAGTAGCAATAGAAAAGAGATAAAGATGCAACAGTGCAGCAAAGAGACGGAGACTGAAGGGAGTCAGTAAAAGGATGAGAGTTAATAAGATGAAAAGCCTTGGACTTCACCCTATTGAGAAGAGCTGTATGTGGAGAACTTCCCCACACATAAGAGTTGTACTCCACACAGGGGCGGATAAAACCCGTGTACAGAGTCAACAATTGTGCAGGGGTAAAGAAGGAACGGAGTTGGCTTAGCACACCTAATCTCTTGGAAACAGATTTGATAAGACATGTAATATGATCTTTCCAAGATAAGTCCCGGGTAAATGAAACCCCCATGCATGTTCAAGGATGATGCAGGATTAAGCTGAATATTATTGAACATTATTGGGTATACCTGTGAAAGATTTTGTTGGGCTGATAGACATAAGAAATGAGTCTTTGCGGCATTAAAAACAACCAGATTATTTTTACCCCAGTCAGAGATATGAGCCAGGGCAGACATTAGGTGTGCTATAGCCTCATCCCTTGTTTGTTGAAGTAACAGCTGCGATGGGCGATGTGGGAACCGAATGGAAAGGTAAATGGTGGAATCATCAGTGAATGAGTGAATACAGTTAGATGTACAGCATAGAAGGTCATTGATGAATAAAAGGAAGAGCATTGGTGATAGGACAGAGCCCTAAAGAACACCATTGTTGATAGATCTAGGAGAAGAACGATGGCCGTCTACAACAGCGGCTATAGAATGACCAGAAAGGAAGCTATAGATGAAGGCACAGATAGAAGGACAGAAATCGTAAGAGGGCAATTTAGAAATTAAAGATTTATGCCAGACTCGATCGAAAGCCTTTGAGATGTCAAGTGCAATGGCAAAGCGTTCGCCAGAGTCCCGAAAGGAGGATGATCAGGAGTCTTAAGGGTAAGTGAGAAGATCGCCAGTGGAGCGTCCCTGACGGAACCCATACTGACAATCAGAAAGAAGGTTGTGATTGAAAAGATGCTTTAAAATTTTCTAACTGACTCGAAAACTTTTGAGATACAGGATGTTAAAGCAATTGGACGATAGTTAGAGCGTTGGGAATGGATACCCTTCTTTGGAAATGGCTGAATGAGGGCAAACTTCCAGCAAGAAGGAAAGGTACAAGTTGATAGACAAAGGCGAAAGAGTTTGCTTAGGCAGGGTGTAAGCACAGAAGCACAGTTCTTGAGGACAACAGGAGTGACTCCATCAGGCCCATATGCATTGTTTGTACTGAGGACTGTGATGGCAGAAAATACACCAGCTGAAGAAATATTAATGTCAGCCATGAGGAAGTCAGAGGGGGGAATTGATGGAGGAAAAGCACCGGAATTGTCTAAGGTGGAATTGGAGGAGAAAGTCTGAGCAAAGAGATCTGCTTTAACAGGAGAAGAAATAGCTACAGAGCCATCAGAATAGAAAAGAGGAGGGAAGGATGATGAGGTGAAGTTGTAAGATAGGATTTTGGCAAGGTGCCAGAAGGAGCGGGAAGAATTCGAGTTGGAGAGTTGAGAGCATTTAGTACGGATGAAATTATTTTTGGCAGAGCGAAGAACAGACTTAGCATGATTCCGGGCAGAAACGTAAAAAAGATATGACTGATGGGCGGGTTGGCTCTTATAGGCCTTCTCCTTGTTGCGGACAGCATTAGAACAAGCGTGATTACACCAAGGCTTTCCTGCAGTAGTCGAAGGATATGAGAAAGGAATGTATGCTTCCATGCCTGAGAAAATAACCTCTGTAATGCTCAATGCACACTCAGATGGGTCCCGGCAATGGAAACAATAATTATTCCAGGGAAAATAAAAGAAGTACTGCCTGAGGGCCTCCCAGTCTGCAGCTCTAAAGTGCCACAGACGACATTTCTTTGGAGGGTCCACTGGCCATACTGGAACGATAGGATAGGTTAAGGTAATAAGGTTGTGATCGGAGGAGCCCAACAGAGAGAAAAGATTAACAGTGAAAGCAGATGGATTAGTTGTAAGGAAGAGGTCAAGTATGTTGGAGCTCTCTCCAAGGCAGTCAGGGATGCGGTTAGGGTGCTGTACAAGCTCCTGTAGGTCATTAAGGATAGAAAAGGTGTAGGCTTGTTCACCAGGTGGATGAGTGAAAGGAGAGGAGAGCCAAAAGTGGTGGTGAACATTGAAATCTCCTAGACTGGAGATTTCAGAGAAAGGAAAAATGGATAGAATGTGTTCCATCGTAGAAGTAATATAGTCGAAAAGTTTTTGATAGTCAGTAGAATTAGGAGATAAGTTAGCAGTGCAGATATATTTAGCCAAAGAATGACAGGAAAGCCGAAGTCAGAGTGTAGAGAATTCAGAAGAATCGTGTTCAGGAACACAAGAGCAAGATATGTAGTTGCATATTTATACACAACAGCCACCTTTGGCTTTGAAATGAGTATAGAGAAAGTAGGAGGATAAAGACAAGGGTTTACTGACAGTTGCCTCAGACAGCAGTCTCAGTTAGGAAAAGAAGGTGAGGTGTAGAGGAGAGGTGGTGCTCAACATAGCTAAAGTTGGAGGAAAGGCCACAAATGTTCCAGGAATGAAGAAGAAATGTGTCAGACAGTGGTTCCAGGCAGCTCGAGTCATCACCGGGAGAGGGGCGGAAGGTGGTGGCATTTATGGTCCCCCCTCCCGGAGACTCTGAGGCTATGTATTTCGCAATCATGATTATTTTTTTGAATTTTGGAAAAGGAAGTGTAGTGCATAGGCTACTGTGCATGTAGTTTGGTGTTGAAAGTTAGAGAAACTTGCATTGGAGAGCATGCTGGTCTACTCTCTGTGTTACTGAGACACTGAAAAAAATCAGCAAAGGGGGATGGTTGGGAACTAGTCCCGAGGGCTCATCAAACGGGAGCTCCAGCTCTCCCTGTCATCATCTTTCCATCCACCTTGGGAGTACTGCCCTGCTCGACTCGTGCTATGGTCTACTAATATATATATATATATATATACATATATATATATATATATATATATATATATATATATATATATATATATATATATATATATATATATATATATATATATATATATATATATATATATATATACATAAAGTAAAAGTCCTATTATTCAGCATCTATGGGACCGGGATGATACCGAGAAATTGGATTTGCCGAATAATAAAAAAACCTACCCACTCAGTACCTTAAATATCTTGGTGAACACTGTCATCACCACTTATGGAATTACAACTGTGTTTGGAGAGAGTACTGTATACTGTACAATACTGGAATCAATACAGTACTATACCTGAATCTGAAATATATATATATATATATATATATACTGTATATAAATTCGTGAACATACAGTATACAGGTGTAATGACACTGTAGGCCTACGAGTCAGATAACACTTCCTGGATGGCCGAAATGATACGAAATATTACCTACCAGCTCAGTACATCACTTGTATTGGTGAACTCATCACCACTTATATTATTACAAATATGTTTGGAGTGAGTACTGTATACAGTACTTTTTCCAAACATAAATTAAAATAGTCGGAAAATTACATAAAATAAAGTGAAGGAATATGAATTGGTAAGGTCTTTCTGACGAAAGTTAAACGTACATTTAGCACTCATTCTTTTGTTCGTTTTTCTTGTTTACTTGTGAAAGGGAGAGTATTGATGCAAACAGTAATGTATCCCATTAACCCCTTAATAACCTCCGGCACTGAACAACCCTTTACAGTACCGATGTCAGTGATGTCGAGTTAGTGAGCTATGAAAAAACTGTGAACAATTATGGGAAGGGAACGAAGGTCACTGGTATGTTTACACGACTCTACGCTACGATTCCAAGCAGTCAGGGGGTCAGTTAATCTCAGATGCTTTCGCCCATTTGGTAAATGCACCGTAACTTTGTAATTTCTCCCGTGAATCATAGCGAATCATAGCATGGGTTTAGGAAGCTAAATAATACATTGCCAGGTGCGCCAGACGATTATCTTCACATCTTTAAGAAAATGTAAGAAATTTAATCTCTCTTTGAGTACGTAGAGACGTAGAGTAAGTTTCTTCCATTCCTCTGAAATCAATTTATTTTTCTTAAAGATGTGAAGATAATCGTCTGGCTCACCTAGCAATGTGTTATTTAGCTTCCTAAACCCATGCTATGATATCACTATGAGTCACGGAAAAAATTGATAAAGTTACGATGTATTTACCAAATGAGCGAAAACATCTGAGATTAACCGACCGCCTGACTGCTTGGAATCGTAGCATAGAGTCGTGTAAACATACCAGTGACCTTCGTTCCCTCCCCATAATTGTTCAGTTTTCTTTATAGCTCACACTATCTTGACATCACTGACATCGGTACTGTAAAGGGTTGTTCAATGCCGGAGGTTATTAAGGGGTTAATGGGATATATTACTGTGTGCATCAATACTCTGTCTTTCACATTAAACACAAAAACGAACAAAAGAATGAGCGCTAAATTTACGTTTAACTTTCATCAGAAAGACCTTAGCAATTCATATTCCTCCAGTTTATTTTTAAAGTATTTTTCTGACTTTAGGTTAGACTAGGTTTGGTTAAATTATTAGGTACAGTTAAACTCGGTTGGGTTAGGTTTAGTTAAACAGGACAGTCCCTTCCTCCATTATGCCGAGGAATAAAAATACTAGAGCTGTCACAGCCATACAGCTAACAACAACGGGGAAACTGATTTAACAATGGGTATTGCTTTACAGTATCAGTGGTTCATGGGCTACGCAGTTACTGGTAAATGTCATTTTCAGGAAGGCGTCAAGAATGAACGAATTTCAAGAATTAGCGAGGGGGCTTGGAACGTAACCCTCGCTAATTTGGTGGGGGTGGTTACTCTACTGTATGATACTGTGCAATATTGTAATCAATACAGTACTATACCTGAATTTGAAAAAAAAAAATATAGAAATTAGTGAACATACAGAAGTGTAATGAAACATTAGGCCTGCAAGTCACAGATAACACTTCCTGGACTGCCGAGATGATTCCGGACATCTGCCGAACAATCAATGATTTTCGTAAATGGGACTATTTCTCAAAACTGCCGAAACGTCGGATCTATCGAATAATCAGCTGCCGAATAAAAGGACTTTTACTATCTATCTATCTATCTATCTATCTATATATATATATATATATATATATATATATATATATATTCAATGAATGATATAACCATATTATTGATTCTGTTTCATGTATGCAGAAAAAGGTTAACTTTAGCCTGCAGTACATCGGGCACTTTGAGATAAGCCTGGGACTACAACAACAATCAGCACTTGATGTGTATATTTTTACCCTCCAGCCAAATTCGGATGCCCCGGACACATTAAATTTGCACGATCTTACTCTAGGAGGAGATCGCATAAATAAGATGAATGAGATGTGGAATCAGGCGTTATCTCTTTGGCTTTGTTACAAACATCCGTCATTCTGGACACTTCACTGATGCATTTTGTACAGACAAGCCTTAATGTCTGTTGCCTTGCATCACGATGAACGTATTAAACCACGGACTTTAAAAAAGAACGGGAAGAAAGAAAAAGAAAAAGAATGGTTCAGACGGGCCACAAAACAATGCCATGGACTCTCCCAGGTCTCTGTAGCTCATCCCAATGGTCAAAAACTGGCACAAGCACTGAGTCCTACAGGAAACTGTATTCGGCCTAAATGTATTAATTTACACACACACACACACACACACACACACACACACATATATATATATATATATATGAGGAGGTATGAGGAGGAGGAGAAAGAGGAGGGGGAAAATGTCCCGGATTGGAAAAGTCCATGGGTAATCTGTCCGTGTGGCAATACATCCAAAGAGGAAATATGTCCTTGGTGGAATAAATCAGAGGGGAATAGTCAATGGAGGAAATGATCCTGCCCTGACTAATTGACCGGTCCAACCCAAGAAATGTTCCCATATCCAGCATGACTGAAAAGAAGAAAATTGGACTTCATTTCTTTTCTTTTTCTCTGTTTCTTTTCGCAGAGCATATTTTGTTTTTTTGTTTCTTTTGAAAGAATCAGTAGAGCATACTGTATTTTGTTTTTGGTCGAAAATTCTACACACACACACACACACACACACACACACACACACACACACACACACACAGACTTGACCTCTTACGGTTATCTCTCTGTTTTATCTCTTTCTAGTGCTGCTGCTGCTACTGACGGCCACTTTTCTTCTTCTAGAGCTATCAGTAGCGGTGTTCTGCAAGGTTCTGTCCTGTCACGACCTCTCTTCCTTCTCTTCATCAGTGATTCTGTGAGCTGCACATATAACGCTATTCCCTTAACTGTTGATGACCCCCATCCTTTACCTCTCGATCCTTCTCCCACAGCGTGGATCACTGTACTTAATTTAAGGCACTGGTTGGGGTAATGACTCACCCAGTTTCTGACTTGGCTAACATTTCTGACTGAGGTAAAGGAAGTCTTTTAGTGTTTCAGTGCACAAAAAACTCAGTTCCTTCACCATTAGACTCGCCAAAATCACCCGCTGGAGTATCAGTAAATGTTTAACTACCCAAGTCAGTCCTTCACCTTCTACTCGTATCAGTACGCTTGGAGGTTCATTCTCTCGGGACCTCATGGAAAGATCACAATACCTTTCCATCAAAGTCTGTTTCCAAGAGATCGGGTCTGCTAAGCTGGCTCCGTGTCTTTTTACTTCCTCGTCACTGTTGGCTTTTTACATATATATATATATATTTTATAAGCCTCCGGATGGAGTACACCTCTCATGTAAGGGTGAGCTCCTCCCACACAGCTTCACTAAACAGAATGGCGTCAAAGGATTTTCGTTTCATGAACTCGCGTCCTCTCACTGACTCCTTTCATTATCTCCCTCTTCGCTGTTCGTCTGGACTGTTTGCATCCATTCTTTCTACAATACCATGAACACGCAGTACTCGTCTGAGTGCCACTTATCCATTTTCTGTCCAACTCTTAAATGTAGAAGTTGACAGATATTCTCAGTAGGTTATGTATTCATCAAGTTAACTTAGGAGCTGTCTTCCTGAATCTGTACTTCTTTCTGCCTTTGACCACTAGTTTTTAAAACACAAATGTACAGGCATCTCGAAATAAACGGATCCTGATTTTTTATTTTTCGAAGGGGGAGGGACAGCTTTTTCCGGCTTCTAGCCTTTGATTTTTCTTTTCTAAGTTGAGGGGGATGGAAACTGGGGAGAAGAGTCTGTGAAGGGACAAAAGATGAGGAGAAAAAGGTGTAGAGAGGAAAGCTGAGTGGGTATGAATGTGAGGAGGAGGAGGAAGTAAGTATCACTGGTGCAATGTAAGAAAGGGTATATGAGTAGGTAATGTAGGAAAGGAATGTGAGGTATGTGTGTGTGTGTGTGTGTGTGTGTGTGTGTGTGTGTGTGTGTGTGTGTGTGTGTGTGTGTGTGTGTGTGTGTGTGTGTGTGTGTGTGTGTGTGTGTGTGTGTGTGTGTGTTTGTGTGTGTGTGTGTTTTAAGGAAGAATGGGTAAAATGAGTGTGTGTGAGCATTCCAGTTAACTGACAACTCTACCGAAAGTTTGGAGTCGCCACCCAATTATCTCAGTCCTCTGCCAACCTACCTTACTGTCTTATCTACCTACTTTGTATAGCTTCCTGGCATACTGTTCTACCTACATATGTACATTATCGTCCTGATTGCATACATACATACATGCATACAAACATTTCTGTTCTGCTTACCAGCCAACATCATTGTAGTTCTTCCCTCCTTACCTACCGCACTGGCATACCTACCTGCCTACCTACCAACTTAGCTCACTGTCCTACATGCGTATCTTCCATACTGTCCTACCTACCTCCCAATCCATAAATCAATCTGCCCTCCTTCCTGTTCTAAATACCAACTACAGTACCATACCTAACCCTTTACTTACCTACTGCCCATGTATTTGCTTACCTGTCTGACTCCTCAACCGATTTACTTACCTCAGTGTCTTGCCTTCCTCACCGTTCATGAATGTTGCAACAACTTCCCCATCCCCCTTCCTATTGATCAAAAAATCCCTCCGAGGCTGCATAAAATAGTTTGGAGATGGCAAGAATAAATGAAAAAATGTGTTGTTACTTTGAAGAGCGAGGGTTGAACTTTGCTTTAACCCCTTCCCAACATGTCGTTATTCCTAATCTGAGTAAAGTCTTTCTCTTTCTCTCTCACCAAGCTCTGAAGTACTGGTGGAGCCCCTGTTCTCTCTCTCTCATTATGCCCTCCCTTTCTCCCTCCTTCCTCTCCCTCTCTCTCTACTAAATTTCTTTCCGCCAATTAAAACCAGACCAAACACGGTTTATCCTTTGCTTCTTACTTCTTTCTTAATTTTTATATGACTTTTCTTAGGAAAATTTTCAAGTAGAATTGCATTCAGACATTCATAGCATAACTGTATGGATTTTTAAAAAGAATTTTGGTTTTGTCTACGGCATTTAGTTATTATAATTCATTTCTCAGTGAGATATATGCAATGGCATGCCGATTGTGCTTAAATGTGGGAAATAAATAGCATAGCCCCGGGTCCAAACACTCCCACACAGGGCAATGAATGAAGTGTCAGGTGGGTGGAAAGGTCGTGTTTTCAAAAATGGCCCCTCCCTCCCAGCCTCTACGCCTCTTTCTGTTTCCGTCTGTTTGTCTGTTAGCTTCTTAGATCTTTGTTTGTAAGCCTGTAACTCTCTCTCTCTCTCTCTTTCTCTCACACACACACACACACACACACACACACACACACACACACACACACACACACACACACACACACACACACACACACACACACACACACACACACACACACACACACACACACACACACACACACACACACACACACACACACACACACACACACATTTTTCAAACAGGTAAAACTCTTGGTTCCAAGAAAAGAACATCAAATAAAAGAGTTTGTATTGAAAACGACATGTTTTGCCCCAGTAAATGCGATTTGTTGTAAAGCTGCTTTTTGTACACACACACACACACACCTGGCGCCGAGCAGAGTGGACGCACGTCAACACCACTCTGTACCTGGTCAATCCTGGCCAGTGGTTATACCTAAATTAGTATCTTTATATGAGTCAAGCTCTGTACCAAGTTAGGCTAAATGGTGTCCTAATATAAAAAGAAGTTATAAGTAAGACTGTTGTTCAGACAGTAAAGAAAACAACGTAGCGCAAAAATGCGCAAGATCAACTGATCAGTTGTTTAGTCTGCGACTGCGCCAGGGAATGTACTGTAAGTAGAATCTGTGCTCTTAGTGCTGCATGATGGCCTACTTTAGTTAAGCAAATTTGGAAAAGAAAAAGGATAAAGGTAGAAAGCAGGATGATGATTTCTACCAAGACCTGATTGAAATAGAGACTTACAATAAACTGGTGGAACGAGTAAGCAGGTTAGAGATGGCTTTTCAGAATGAAATTGATGAAATTAAGAAAATATGTGGACTGGCAGAAGGAAGAAATAGAATAATTAGGAAAAGAAGTCAATAAGAAAGACACAACAATAGATGAGCTAACAGTAGCGGTGGGTTCACATAGGAGGAAAATTAGTGAAATGGCAGGTACAGTAGTCAACCACGAGAGTATTATGGAAGAATTCAGAAATGATACAGAGACAATTAGGCAAGCAAGCAATCTGATAGATCAGAGGAGTGATATTAAGGAGAAGATAACACAGGTGAATGAAGCGGTGCAAAGCTACAGAAATGATGTGGAAACCACATATGCTGAAATGGTGAAAGTAAAGAAAGACTTAGAAACAAGAGTGGAAGAAAAAAACATTAAAAAGGAAGTGTTAAGAATAATCCAAAACAACCCTAAATTGGTTAGAGATTCAGTAGATAACAACAAATCTATAGTAATCACTGGTATAGAAGAGGAAGAAGTAAGAAACAAGATCTCGAGAGACAAAAAGGAGATGGCAAATGTAATGAGCATATTGAAGGAAGTATCAGAGGAAATCTATAATAAAGACATACAGGAACACAAAATGTTAGGGAAATATGAGAGAAATAAGTCAAGGTCCCTAAAGGTGACCTTCCAGAGTGCAAACACAGTGGAGGGGATACTAAAAAATGCAAAGAATCTCATGTAAAAAGAGGATTTCAAAAATGAATGGATAAAAACATGTCTAACTCAAGAAGAGCTGGAATTACTAAAAGAGAAGAGGGAGGAAGCAAAAACAAAGAACGAGGGAAGATCAGAGGAGAAGAATACGTTTTTTTTTTTTCTACAAAGTAATAGGATTGCATGTTCGAAAGTGGTACATAAACAGGAGGAAATAAAAAGGAGGAAGGTAGTAAAACCTAGTCATGACAAGTATGTAAATAAGATTATTAAGTTGATGTAATCAAATGTGGATGGAATCGTATCTAAATTATTTGAGATGAATTATTATATCAGAGAAAATGAACCATATATAATATGCCTAACTGAAACAAAATTAACACCAAGGATATCAAGTGACGTCCTAAACTTGGAGGGATACAATATATGGAGAAGAGATAGGAACTTTAAAACAGGAGGAGGAATTATAATATTAACAAAGAAAAATCTAAAAGTCAAAGAAATAGAACTAGATATACCCTCACAAGTAGAACTGATTGCAGTAGAGATCAATACATCTGAAAGAAAAGTAACTGTGGCCAATTTGTACATGCCACTCAGATCAAACACATGGGAAAGAGACGAATATGAGGATCTGGCAGAGAGTACAATTCAGAGTCTAAGAGCATTACTACATAGAATGGAAGAGAAATCGGAAAGAATTATACTAACTGGAGATTTTAATACAAGTATAAATTGGAATATTCTATATATAATAAGCCAAGAAAGGTGCTGGGACAAAAGTTCCAGGATCTCGTGCAGTTTTTCCTAATGCAACATGTAAGGGAAAGCACCAGAAAAAGAGGACTCGATGCACCCTCAGTGCTAGATCTTGTATTTACCAGGCAAGAAAACGATATTGACAATTTAATGTATCACCCTCCATTTGGCAAAAGCGACCATACAGTACTAAACTGGAACTTCAGGATTGCATTTGACATAGCTAACAGCAATGAAAGTTACAAAAAGAGCCTAAATTATAAAAAGGGAAACTATCATGACGTAAAGAAGTACTTAGAAATTGATTGGGAAAAGGAGCTTAGAGAACAAGACTTCTATCTATCTATCTATAGCCCGACGCCCTAATCCCGCAAAGGGTGGCCGCAGACAAAACGCCTCCAAGTCACTCTGTCACCCACCATTTGACTCCCCTCCCCCCAACTCACCCCCCCCTCCCTCATATACCTCTCAACTCCATCCCTCCACCTCATCCTCGGTCTACCCCTCCCTCTCCCTCCCTCCACCTCACCTACATACACCCTCTTAGTCAGTCTTTCATTCTCCATTCTCTCCACATGTCCAAACCACCTCAGTGTATTTCTCCTAATCTTTTCAACCACATCCACATCTACCCCACAACGTTCCTTCACTTCTTCATTCGTCAACCTGTCCCTCCACGTCACTCCACATACTCCTCTCAAGTAACTCATTTCCACTGCTCTCACTCTTGACTTGTTCCCCTCTTGCAAGGTCCACGCCTCGCTTCCATACGTCAGGGTAGGGATCACAATACCATCATGCAGTGACTTCTTAACTTCCATACTCACCTCCTTATTTCTCATCACTGCTTTCAGTGTACCAACAACCTTTCTTCCCTGCTGTACCCTTTCACGTACTTCATCCCCCAAAGTTCCATCCTTACTCATCACACTACCCAAGTACTTGAATGCACTCACATTCTCCATATCCTCACCATCCAACCTCGCTGCACACTCTGTGACTTCATTCCTCTCAAACACCATAACTTTACTTTTGTTTACATTAACTTTCAGCTTCCTCCTCCTACACACTGTCCCAAATTCATTCACCAAACCTTGCAACTCCCATTCATCTTCACTCAACAATACTGTATCATCAGCAAACAGCAACACCGGAAGCTTCCAAATCTCACCCTCATTCATTAGGGCCACCCCCACATCCACTGCCCTACCTTGCACCTCCTTTACAACCCCATCCATATATATATTAAACAGCCATGGAGACATCACACACCCCTGTTTCAGTCCCACATTGAGATCAAAGAACTCACTCAGCTCACCATCCACTCGCACCGTAGCCCTAGCTCCCTCGTAAATACTCTTCACAGCACTCAACAATTTCCCCTCCACTCCATATATTCTTAATACCTTCCACATACCTTTCCTGTCTATTCTGTCATAAGCTTTCTCCAAGTCCATGAAGGCATCATACACTTTCCTTCCCTTCTCTAGATACTTCTCCACTAAACATCTTAGAACAAATATCTGATCTACACACCCTTTTCCCTTCCTAAATCCCCCTTGTTCTTCTCCAACTAGCTCCTCTGTCATATGCCTAACCTTATCAATGGGTATTCTACCATATATTTTACCAGTCACACTAAGAAGGCAAATACCCCTATGGTTACCACATACTTCTCTCTCCCCTTTTCCTTTGTACAGAGGAACAATTATACCTGATTTCCAGTCCTCTGGAACCCTTCCCTCTTCCCAAGCCAATCTACACAACTTCCATATCCACTCCACAACAATCTCACCCCCATACCTAAGCATTTCACCACACACTCCATCAATTCCTGGGGCCTTTCCCAGCTTAATCTTCTTCATCGCTTCCACTACTTCCGACCTACTGATCTCTTCCTCCCTCCTTTCATCTCTTCTTCTTAAATGCTATATATAAAAAATTCTGTGAACTTTATGAAATAGGAGTCCAGAAGTACATTCCACAGCACAAAGAAGCAGAAAAGAAAATAATGAAATGGCTCAATACAGAATGTAAAAAAACAAAAGAAAAAAGAAATTTGTTGTGGAATAGATACAGAAGACACAATAGTAAAAGGGCATATAAGAACTATAAACAGGCAAGAAACGATTTTACAAGATTAAGTAGGGAAGCCCAAAAACAGTTTGAGGAGGATATCATAAATAAAAGCAGTGATCAACCGAAGCTATTTTACAGGTACATCAGAAGCAAAACCAATGTAAAAGATAAAATACAATCCATTATGGATGAGAGGATCACCTATACACAAGAGAGATATTTGTGATGCACTAAACAAGAATTTCCAGTCAGTTTTTACAGAAAAAAATAATTTTGAGAAGGATGATATGGAACAGGCATTCCCACACATATTACCAGATATACAAATATCAGAAAAGAAATACAGGAGGAGCTAAGTAAATTAGACAAAGGAAAAGGAAGTGGTCCTGATGAGATTTCATGCTGGGTGCTACATGAATGTACAAAGGAGTTAAGGAAACCATTATTTTTAATTTTCAAGGAATCCTTGGGATAAGGTAAACTACCTGATATTTGGAAGATAGTAAGCATTGTTCCCTTATTCAAGAAAGGAAATAGACAAAATCCACTCAACTACCGACCAGCATCACTAACCAGTAGTTGTAAGAAAGGTATTAGAAAAGCTGATAAGAAAAGCTTGCGTAAATCATCTAGAAGAACACAATATGATAAAGGAAAGACAGTTTGGCTTCAAAAAAGGAAAATCTTGTGTTACTAATCTGTTGAGCTACTATGATAGAGTAACAGAAACATTACAGAAAAGAGAAGTATGGGTAGACAGTATCTATTTAGATTTTAAGAAAGCATTTGTCAGAGTACCGCACCAAAGGCTTTTATGGAAACCGTACCATCAAGGAGGAATTCGAGGAAAACTGTATTGTTGGTTGCAAGATTTTCTCAAAAAAAGAGAAATGAGAACAGTACTAAGGGGAAATTACTCATCATGGAGAGAATTGACTAGCAAAGTTCCACAGGGCTAAGTGCTGGCACCAATCATATTTTTAGTGTAAATAAATGATACAGATAACAACATTGGAAAGGAAAGCTATCTTAATATGTCTGCCGATGATGCAAAAATACAAAGGTCAATTACTAATGCAGACTCTTGTAAACAGCTACAAGAAGAATTAAATAAACTTCATGAATGGAGCAATACATGGCAAATGGAATTCAATGTGGACAAGTGTCATGTAATCAAGTTTGGTAAAAGTGGAAAAAGACCTGATTGGGATTTTAAGTTAGGAAATAAAACCCTACACACACATCAGAAAGAGAGAAGGACCTAGGTGTGATTATTAATAAAAGACTACCGTATCTCCGGCTGACCACATCAGTGAGAAGGTACGGAACATGTATACACTGCCTGCAAATATGAGAATAGCTTTCACATACATAAATGAAGACATGCTAAGAAAGATAATAACATCATTCATCAGACCAACCCTGGAGTATGCATAAGTAGTCTGGAGTTCTCATCTCAAAAAACAAATAGCTAAGATTGAAAAAGTTCAAAGGGCCGCTACAAGATGGGTACCAAGCTTAAGGGACCTAAGCTACGAAGAAAGACTAGATAAACTGAATCTGCCTACACTACAGGAGAGAAGGAAAAGAGGGGACGTGATTAATATATATAAATGCATATCAGGGAAGGGGAAAATAGACATAAATGATTACATAGCCTATGGAGATACATCAGCAAGAGGACACTGCAAACGACTGCATAAAAAGAAAGGCGATAAAGACGTAAGGAAATTTAGTTTCCCAAATAGAGCAATTGATCAGTGGAATGCACTACCGAATGAAATAATGTGTGCCAAAACAATTCATAAATTTAAGGATATGTACGATAAATATGGTTTAAGACTCGGGACAGTACGAGCTTGACTCATTAAATACAATTAGGTAAGAACAATTAGGTAAGAACACACACACACACACACACACACACACACACACACACACACACACACACACACACACACACACACACACACACACACACACACACACACACACACACACACACACACACACACAGACGCTCGGAAGCACGCTTTTTATATTTATGCATAGTATAATATCTGTCTCACATCCCTCTTATCTTCCCTTTTTCTTGGGCTTATAGGATCTCTATCGACCCCACTATGTAAGTAAAATAATGTCATTTGGCTTATTTTTAGTTACAGGATACGTCTGTGTTTTTGACTGTGTGTGGTCTCTGTATATACACGTAACATTTGAGCAAACATTCTTAAAATTTTCGCATCATTTAGAGGTGACAGTGAAGCAAATGTCTCTGTAGACTCTTGGGATCCCACCTGGCTTTCCGCATGACTATTTTTTTTTCTGAGCATTTCATATTTCATACGTTTAGACTATACCAATCCCCAGTTTAGTTGTTTAGGGCAAAAAGGGGATGGATGATGGGGGACCAGGCACACTTGCTTACTGGTGATGAATCAGTGTCATATCTGAAACTGCTGATTACGAAGTCTTTGAACAATGTGACAGTGGTATTAGCATGTGTTCTGATGGCCCTAATGTGAGTTCTGATGATAGTCCATCCGATGGTAGTGATACAGATGATACTGAACAAAAGGTCAGTACCATGGCACGGCAAGACGGATGTACAGAACAGTGTAATGAGACTCTCAGAGTAAGACGCAATACGAAACAATATGTTCACGAAATAGAGGGTGTTCATACGGCTTTACTAACACATACTATGCCTCCTACATTCAGCTTTTTCTTAACAAATGAAATAGTTTAACTGGCTGTCAACTGCAACAAAATATACTTTAAAGCGGTATATATGCTGCAGCAGGTACATTTTGTTGAGCCGATGGCATAAATTTGCTTTCTTTTCAAAGTGGAGCGGACAAGGATGTGTTTCGTCAGTATGATAAACTATTTAGAATTCACTTTTCTCTGTTCTTTGGATTTGTATTTTGTTCATTCAGTTGCCTTCTAGTGATAAATGTAAGTTATCCTTTCCATCTGATGTGAACATTGCATGAATGGCTTTATTTTATGCTCATGCTATTACATGATTACGTTATTAACCAATCTCAAGAAAAATAATGATCAGATATTCATATTAGTGAAGGATCAGTTATATCATAATCAGGTTTCCACAAAATTCTGGTACAAGGACATATAGAAAAAAATGAAAGCCAAGCAAAGCAACAGGGACACAGGTGAGATGGTTCCACTTGCCATATCCTGGACAACATATATACAAAGTTTAATCGATATAGCTTTATGCACATAACATGATTCCACCGGTAAGGGTAAGGGCTGCGGTCCAAAGTCTCTTTGGACTTTCTTGTGTGTGTGTGTGTGTGTGTGTGTGTGTGTGTGTGTGTGTGTGTTTGTCACAAAGGGTTAAATCCGATCTTTATTCCCTCCTCTTCCCTTTCTCTCTCTCTCTCTCTCTCTCTCTCTCTCTCTCAGTCTGATCTCTGACCTGCTGAGGTGAAGACGTGCTCGGAGCTTTCTAAATACCTTATGAAAAATGAGCCTGCTTAACATTTTTCCAGTTGTGTGTGTACCAAAGGTTTAAAAGAGACTTCTTGGTGAAAGAGGAAGGTAATTACACACTTTTTTTTTTTTTTACTTTGTGAGCTAGTAAGTAAGCTTAGTTTAGAAATTAGGAAAAACATTGAGGTAATTGATGTGTTAATTGAGTTTCAAAGGTTGGGAGAATGAGGATGGAATGGTGAGTGCTAAGGCAGTGCATGTAGTGTAAGTAGAAGTATTATGGAAGGCAGATAACTTAGAAATGAGGCTAGTTATGGTTGACACCAGATTAGATGATAGTGATGGGTTCCAGCCAATCGAGGGAGGATGCAAGGCTAAGGTAAGTAACATTGATAGGACTGAGGTTATTATAAACAGATTTCAGTCACTAGAGGATGAAGTGTGGGATGTGCCTAGCTTCATGCTTGTCGAAGATTCAATGATTATGAATTAGGTGAAGGAGTTTTGTACAAAAGGTTCTAGAAGGAAGCATCTTTGCATTCTAGGATGGGACTGAGAGAGTTGATGACTTCGTCGGCAACACCAATAATGTAGCTTCATACAGATCAGAGGAGACACTTAGGGTGTGCGCACAAGGAAAGCCGGTACTGAACCGGTACTGAACCACGCTGGTTGCCTGCGCGGGAAAGAGCTCATAAAGGACGCGGATTCGCCTTCGCTGACCCACGCGGTTAGGGACAAGGACTCAGGGTTATCTGTCAGTTGTCATCCACCAGGTGTACAGAGATGTCATGCTCATCGTCTGATGATGAATTCATATAGCTTGACACCGTTCATGCAAAATGTAAAAGGAAAAAAAGCGATTTGCATGAAATAAATTGCAAGCGAGAACAGTTTGGAGAACGTCACCATCTTTTTACTAATTTTAAAATAATTCATTACTTAAAACTAGAGTTTATTGGTATAAATCAGCAAGGGTGTATGAAAAGTGTAACGGCATGAAACGAGTAGGATGAAGGCATTCGCACTGATTATTCTCTAAGTTCACCTGGGGTAAAAAACGTGGATTTTTCCTATTATTCCGCATGTCATCTAATTTTCCATGAAGGATTGAAACTGGAGCCATTAAACATGGTGGACTTATAGACTGTGATGGCCTAAGGTGACGTACACAAAATTAGTGACTGTAACCTCAAGGTCCTTTTATAACTTTACTTCCAGTAGGCAATCGACCATAAGTGGGGTCAGTAGTTAGTTCTGATGTTACAAAATTTGAAGTGAAGGGCTCCGAGGGTAGGCTGTCCTGCCACGGAAGATTTATCCTGTTCTGTATGATGAGTTATACATTCGACACTTCCTTTAGATTAATCATCCCTCCACACAAAACTGTTTATACTGCCGTCACGGTCTCAGTACGGGCAATTTTCCCAAAGTTGCATGTTTCTATCTATCTATCTATTGCCAGACACCTTAATCCCGTAAGGGATGGCCACAATCAAACCGCCTCCATGTCGCCCTGTTCCTCGCCATTTCACTTCTCTGCTCCCAGCTCACATACCCCTTTCTCATATACCTCTCCACTCCATCCCTCCATCTCATCCTTGGCCTCCCCCGCCCCTTCCCCCACCTCCAATTCATTCACATACAATCTTCTTGTCAGTCTTTCACCCTCCATCCTCTCCATATGACCAAACCACCTCAGTGTGTTTCTCCTAACGGTTCCTCTCACATCCACATCCACACCACAAAGCTCCTTCACATCCTCATTTGTCAGTCTGTCTCTCTATGTGATTCCACAGGCTCCTCTAAAACAACTCATTTCCAGTGCTCTAACTCTTGACTTTTGTCCCTCCAACAAGGTCCAAGCTTCACTTTCATACGTTAGAGTTGATATCACAATACTGTCATGTAGTAACTTTTTTACTTCCATGCTCACTTCCCTGTTTCTTATCACTGCTTTCAAGGAACCAGAAACCTTTCTTCCCTGCTGTACCCTTTCAAACACTTCATCCTCAAAACGTCCATCATTACTCATCACACCACCCAAATATTTAAACATACCCACATTATCCATTTCCTCCTCATCCAACTTCACTGTACATTCGCTGACTTCACTTCTCACGATGTCCATAACTTTGCTTTTCCCTACATTCACCTTTAGATTCCGTTTCTTACATATCGTCCCAGACTCATCTACCAAACCTTGCAGCTCCCCTTCATCTTCAGTTAACACCACAGTATCATCTGCAAACAACAGTTCAGGGAGTTTCCAAACACTGCCCTTTCTCATTAGGGTCACTCCAGCATCCACTGCCCTACCTTGTATCTTTTTTTTTATAACCCCATCTATATACAGGTTGAACAACCATAGAGACATGACACATCCCTGATTCAATCCAACCTTCAAGTAGAAAAATTCACTCAATTCATTATCCACATGCACTGCAGCCTTAGCACCCTTATACATACTCTTCACAGCATTCAGCAGCTTCCCATCTACTCCATATATTCTTAATGCTTTCCACAATCCTTGTCTATCCACCCTGCCATATGCTTTCTCCAAATCCATGAAGGCTGCATGCAACTTCTTTTCCTTCTCTAGAAACTTTTCCACTAAAGATTTAAGAATGAATATTTGATCTACACAACCTCGTCCCTTCCTAATACCTCCCTGTTCCTCTCCAACTAATTCCTCTGTTATTTCCCTAACTCTGTCAGTAAGTATCCTACCATACTGTATACTTTTCCTATTACACTAAGAAGACAAATGCCCCTATTATTACCACACACTTCTTTTTCCCCATTTCCTTTGTACAAGGGAATAATTATCCCTGACTTCCAATCCTCTGGGACTCTACCTTCCTCCCAGGCCAATCTCCACATCTATTTTACTACTGTCTCTCCCCCATGCTTCAGCATTTCACTACACACTCCATCAATTCCTGGGGCTTTCCTCATTTTGACTTTCTTCATTGCATTCACCACTTCCATCCTACTGATTTCTTCCTCTCCTCTCACATCTCTCCTTCTCCTAGCCATTCCCAGCCACCTTTACTCGCATTATTTCATTCTTTATGATGAACAATTCCTTAAAGTGTTCTCTCCCTCTGCTCACCTTTTTTTCCCTTCTGCACTAGTAATCTATCATTTTTATCTTTCACCCACTGGCTAACTTCACTGCCACCCTGTAACTCTTTTTACTTCATTCCAGAACATTTTCTTACATTTCCTCCATTTTACACTCAAGTTCCTTCCAAATTCCTCATCCACTCTCTTCTTACTCTCTCTTACTAATCTTTTCACCTCTCTCTTCCTCTCTAAATATAACTCTCTCTTCTGTCTCAACTTCTTCCACTCCCCTATTTCTCATTCATTCAATTTTTTTTTTTTTTCTTTTGTGCCACAGCCTGTCTCACCTCTTCATTCCACCATGCTGTACTTTGCATCCCCTTTCGTCTTCTCTTCACCCCACACACCACCTCACATGCTGCACAGATTACTTCTGTGATTATCTTGCACACACCTTCCACGTCCCCCATTTGCTCCAATCCATATTTATCCAATCGGTCCTCTACTTCTGCCCTTTAGTCTGCCTCTTTCTCATCCTCTTGTAACCTTTTCGATTTCCTTGCATATACTGGCTTCTCCCATCCTTCCCTTCTTCTAATTCTCCATTTCAATTGGACACTGATTTTGACCGCCACCAAGTGGTGGTCGGAAAGTCCCCCCCCCAAACCTCTATATGCTCTTGCATCCATTACACACTTTCTCATCCTTTCATCCACACACACATAATCAATCATTGCCTTCCGTTCATTCAGTTCGCCACCCACCCTTCTCAACATTCATCATGTATAAGTATGGATCATTCTGTGCCTGAGGAGGATATTGGCTATCACCAACCCCCTCCCGGCACAAATTTCCACTAAACCACTGCCATTCTCATCCATTTCAGCAGGCACATCCCACTCACCAACTACTCCATCCACCTTCATGTTCCCTACTTTACCATTCACATCGCCAATCAAAAACACTCTCTCATTCCTTTCAAATTTTTCCATGCACACTTCCACATTTGTCCAGAACTCTTCTCTCACTCTGCTTTCACGATCTTGCATTGACACATACACTCACACAATCACCCACATTTGTAGTCCAACTTTCAATCTTACCCACACAATCCTTGGATCAACCGATCCATACTATCCTATATTCTCCTTCCATCTGTTACTCACCACAATACACACTCTTTTTGCTCTCTCATTCTCACCTACTCCTGCACATACACTCCATACATACTCCCATTCTCTCACACTCTCACCTCAGCATTTAGTTTCAGTTAATCCACATACATCCACTTTCGCACCCTCAAGCACCTGGACAATCTCTCTCTCTCTTTCATCTCATCATTTGCACCCCTTACATTCCAAGTCGCCATCTGTATCATGTCCTTCGTTCGGCCCTTAGTCGTCATCTTTTGGTCAGTCCTGGTCCGAGGTTTCTTGTTCGTATATTTAGTTAGTTGTTTTCCAGGGAGGGGCACAAACCCTCCGCCAACCCACTTTTTGTCACGTAGGGAACATGTGTTGGTTGGTTATAAGATTACTACTCAGCATTGTAAATGTTTTCATGGCTTACAGGAAATCATTTGGCTTGCCACTCAGTATAGAGGTACCCTAAAAACAGAGTACCACTAAACTAAGTGGGTAGATGGTGAGCACCCCCACTTACCACAATCCTTGAAGGATTGAAACTAGAGCCATTAAACATGGTGGCCTTATAGAATGTGATGACCTAGAGTGAAGTACACAAGATCAGTGACTATAACCTCAAGGTCTTTTTATAACTTTACTTCTGGAAGGCAGCTGACCATAAGAGGGGTCAGTAGTTAGTTCTGATGTTACAAAATTTGAAGTGAAGGACTCCGACAGTAGGCTGTCCTGCCTCGGAAGATTTAACCTGTTCTGTATGATGAATTATACATTCGACACTTCCTTTAGATTAATAACCCCTCCACACAGGGCTATTTATACTGCCATCACAGTCTCAGTACAGGCAATTTTCCCAAAGTTGCATGTTTCAAACCTTAATATCTCGGAAAGTTTAGCAGTTAGGGAAACAAATTAAAAATCATGTTACTCAACAACTCTTCTTGCAAATAAAACCAACCCCAGGTCTGTAACTAGTTGCATTGATGAGTAAGGAAGTGAAGAATATACATAATTTTTGGTCTTGAGGCAGGCTATATTCATGCTTGTGCACGTGGCAACAGCTTTAGCTTTGCCCTCAACGTGATAGCTTCTCAATTACTAGATAAACTAGACACAGTTGCATCAAAGACATGCCCTATGGCACTGTCATTTAGCCCTTTCCTACATCCTTGGAAAGAGGCTTGACAGGGGTGGATGAGGCTAGGGTCCAAGTAAGGCAGGAATAAAATTGGATGAGAGACGCAAGAAAACATCATCCTACACCTGAGACGACTGAGATATGCTTGCCACGGGTGCTGGGAAGCTATATTCACCCTTTGGTGACAAGGTCAAATAATGGCCACTTCAAACCATGGTGCAAAAACCGTTGCAGTTATAGCCATCTCCTCGAGGCCCTAATCCATCAATATCAAATCGGTTATAACCACCACCTGGTGCTTAGGGGTTAAAACTTCCCACATCCCTGTGGGAAGTTTTCCTTCTTTCTTCAATGTTCTTATTATTCTTTCCACTTAACCCTCTCGCACATGCATAAGTTTTATAAGATTTATGGGACACAATTTTATTCGACCAGCCGCCCGGCCAGCCTGCCCGCACACAGCTGAAAACATGTATTCTCGCCTTATTTTCACCACCCAAACCTCAATATACTGCCATGAAACCTACATCATCTTATTCTCCGATGTTTGTTCTAGCCAATAACAAAAAAACAAAACAAAAAAACAAAATCACAAGTATAAGTAGGCCGGCATGAATAAACATTTTGGAACATCAGTCCCAATTCCCAACATCACAATTAAAATGTTTTCCATCATGCAGAAAAATGTTTTTAGAAGTTTTGATAGAGAATTTCATCAGCTTTCTAATGAGCTTTGTCCGGTTGTGATACAATTTGTAGTTTTTTAGAAAATATCCAAAAACTGACGCCATTAAAAAAAAAAAACAATTTTGTTCAGGGAGCTCTCCCGCAAAAGTTTTCTCTCACACCTTATGTTTTTATTTCAAAATATTGTGTAGAATTTCCTGAGCTTTCTCATGGTACCAGCCGATTTTTGATAGGCCTCATAGTTTCTAAGTAAATCGCAAAAAACTACTGGGTACTCACGGTCGTGCTGCACTTTCGTCATGTGCGCACAACAACCAATATACTCCCATCTATATAACTACGACTTTTTATCGGAGATATTACATTGTTATGTCCTGTACATACGTAGAATTCACTGATTTTTATCATGGTTCTTATAGGAAATCGATACGTCCAATAATATTTGAGTAATTGGACGACAAAGTTAGAATACTTCTCCAAGTGCTGCCTAGTTTTACCACAAGCAAAAAAAAAAAAAAAACTTTTTCCCTGCCGTTATCTAAAAAATATGCTCCCAAAGGCTTATATTTTGGAGATGAACGTACGTAGAAATCACTGATCTTTATCATTGTTCTAACAGGAAATCGATACGTCCAATAGTTTTCAAGTAACTGGACAACAAAGTTAGAATACTTCTCTGAGTGGTGCCTACTTTTACCGGAAGAGAGAAAAAAAACAGTGTTCCCCCACCTTTACCTAAAATATATACTCCCAAATGCATACATTTTGATAATGAACATATGTATAATTCATCGATCTTTATTGTGGTTCTTACAGGAAATCGATATGTCCAATAATTTTTGAGTAATTGGACAACAAAGTTAGATTACTCCTCCACGCACTGCATAGTTTTACCACAAGTGAGAAAAAAACAAAAACACCCTATCCCTCTGCCTTTACCAAAAGAATATGCTCCCATAGCGTTTTTTTTTTTTTTTTTTTAATGTACAGACTGTAAAATCTCCAAGGGTTCTTGATATACAGTAGTGCTATAACCTACTCGACATGACCACTGCTCTTTTTCCTAGTTACTGATAATGGAGCTGTACTTTCTGTCATATGTGTGGTATGTAGAAGAAAATGGTTATTTGTGTGAAAAATATAGGGGTATTGAAATAGGTCAGTATTCAAATCAACAAAATTCAGAAAACTCACTTCCTCCAGGGGTGTTGAGCTGCTTGCAGGACTTTGTGGGGTTTGAACATGAGGAGTTATGTAGTGTGTGAGTGTGTGTGTGTGTATGTGGGTGTGTGAATGTGTGTGTGTGTGTGTGTGTGTGTGTGTGTTTACATTCCACTAGGGAATACTTCACTCGGCATGGTACCGTTCAAAGCAATCACCCATGCAAAGAAGCACATCACAAACAGGACACATGTGACTTGTGTCCCTCCTCATCTTTGGCAAGGCACACAGGGTGCACCGGAGCCTGCTCCGGTTGGGGATCCTCTCCCGTCAATGGCCCAGTGTGTAATCCAACCGCACTCTGTTGTTGATGACTTTGCAACGGTTGGTTGGATGTTCTGCTCTTCCCTGGTCCTGTCATCCTGGAGGTGCAGCTGCGGGGCCAAGCATGGCAGCAGCGGCAAGTTCTTCTGACAGACAAGGAACTGCTAGAGATGGCCGTCTGGACATCCGTGCTGGGTGGCATTGGCTTCTGTGCTGGTCCTGCTCCTGGTGATGGTGGTGTTGGCACCTGTGCTGGTGCTGGTCCAGGAGACGGTGCTTGCCCAGGAGACAGTGGTGCTGGCACCTGTGCTGGTGCTGTTGCAGGTGCCGGAGGTCCTGCTGGCCGTTGGGTTGGAAGGTCAGGGGCATGGTGGATGACGTGCCCTGATGTGGGCCACTCTGCTTCATCAAAGTGGAGGAGCTTGTCAACTATCTCCTCCACAAATTCTAGCGGACTGACTGACCAGCACAAGCACTTCTTATACAGGGCGAACGCATTGAAAATGGCCGTGTGAATGAAAAGTAGAAGGTGATCTTCTTGGTCCACTTCACGGTCCACCGCTGGATGGGATAATGCTGGAGCATCTGGTTGAAGTGGTCACCCCACCCATGTGTTGGTTGTAGTCCTGCACCATCATGGGCTTGTCCACGGTCTTCTGAACATAGGTTTTCCTCCCATCAAAACCCCTGGTCTTCCCTTGAACCTGCTTTTGGCCGGTGCTTGTGCTGTGGAAGGTGGAGACCATATTGACGATGCACTTGTCCTTCCACAGCAACACTATCACATTGTCCTTGTGCCTTGCTGCCATGCTCCCCTCTGGCAGGCTTTTGGCCCTGGTGATGTCCTGCAGCTGCTTTGGTGCTCCTCTTGCCAGGTGTAGGGTCCCACACACTTAGGTTCCCGCACTGAAGAGGTGTTCGCACAGGGATACAGAGTTACAATAGTTGTCCATGTAAACTTTGTGTCCCTAGTCCTTCAGCGGTTCTTTGAGGCCCCAAACAGTGTTCTCCAGTGTCTTCTTCTGCCCCGTACACACTTCAAAGTTCCAGATGTACCCCGAGGAAGCTTCAGCCAGGATGTAGAACTTGATGGAGTACTTTGAGAGCTTCATGGGGTTGTAGACACGGAAGCTGAGGTGCCCTTTCCACACCAGCGAGCCCTCATCCAGGCTGAGGTGCTCCTCATGTACTGTAGATAGGTGTCCTGGAAGGTACTCCATCACCGTTTGAACTCTGATGAGCCGATGATGATTGTCCTGGGGTACAGTGAGTGAGTTGAAGGCATGGAAGTTCAGGATGACCCTGAAATGCCTCCCACTCATCACTTGCTGGAAAAGGAGGTAGTTGTGGAGACGGGAACTTCTCCAGTAATGCCTGATGGTCGGCATATTGACCACCCCCATGAAAAAGTACAACCCTTGGAACTTGGCCATCTCCTCTTCATTACAGATGAACCATGCGTCCAACAAAGTCCCCAGGAATGATGCGTAGATCTTGGTCTTGTGGGTGAAATATGTCAACAACTCCCTGGTGAGAAACAGCTGGAAGAACTGGAGAGGCATTGTTGGCGGATCCACCCTCATTCCTGAGGATCCTGTGAAGGGCCCATTATGTGGTGTGAATGGGCCACTGCTCCATCCAGGATCCTCTGTGGCAACACCTTCCCCAGTGGTGGCAGTGAGTCTGGCTACTGACATCCTTCTGCCTCGTCGGCCACCCCTTGGCCGGGTTACTGACACCCCTGTAACCAGGTCGTGGACCACGATGGCCTTGTCAAGGTAGTGACTGCTCTGATGATGAGGATGACAAGGATGTCTCCTGCTGCTGCAAAATGTTGGTGGGGATGAATGCTGACGGAGACAGCGCCCTTGTCGACCAGGCAGATGACGACGACACAGTCACATCCTGCACCAGTTGCGCCACAGACACTGCGCTGCATGCAGGTGCCAGTGTCAGGTAACTGGGCCCTGCTACCAATGACATGGGCTCGGCCAAGGAGGAACTGGAGCCTAGAGGTGGAGAGACTGCGATGGCTGCTGAAGTGAGAGGTCCAAGCAAAGGTGATGCCTGTTGTCCAAGTGAAGACAATGGCTGGGCTGATGGTCCTGATGCTGGTGGTGGTGTCTGCTCTCGTGGTGGTAGAGGTCGGGGCACAGCCTTCCTACGGGAATGGCACAGGATGTCATCCCAGTCCTCCCCACTTGAAGCATCACTCAGCAGCTCCTCCTCCTCACTCTCGGTCCCCTCCTCAAAGAGAACTTTCTGCCACTCGTCAGAAGACAAACCCTTCTTCTCCAGCATGGCAAGCACTGACACTCTGAAGTCCAGTATGAGCTATAGGTTCCCAGCTGAAAAAGAAGAGATATTATTCACTGTCACACAACACCTTCCATTGAGAGTAGCACTAGACAAGTGATGTTATATCTTTCCGTACAACCAATCGCTGCACATTTACGAACAGTTCACATTAATGATAACTTTTCAGTGTCTTTGCACGGTGTCATATGTGTCCACTGTCGTCCATGGGTGCATGCCATATATATATTTATAAATATATTGATAGATAGATAGACAGATAGATAGATAGATACAAGTCCTCGTGGGCCGTTCGGGCTCCTCACACTTGCTCCTGCGGAGGGCTCTTGCGCTGCTGTTGCTATGGACCAAAAATCATACGAAGATCCTATGCTGGGCGCCGAGAGTGAAGGTTTTTTTTTTGTCAAAATGTGATCGTTTATTAAATATGGTAAAAGTTTTTCAATCGTGATGGGACCAAGTTCTTTCTTATTAGCGAGTTTGTTGCGATTTTTGTCCCAAGTTTGGTGCGATTTCGATGTGTAGTTTCGGCTTCCCAAAATACACACACACACAGACCACAGACACATGGCTAGTGCTACAGTATATATATATATATATATATATATATATATATATATATATATAGATATATATATACATGGAGCCTCTGTGGTACAGTGGTAGAGTGTGCGTTTCGTACACTGGTGAACCATGGTTCGCGCCCCGCCAGGGTAATAAACTTTGGGAGTGTTCACCCAGCCACATACTGCAGTGGCGGACAAAAAAGGGTGCTGTGGCTGAACCAGTGTCGCTTACTATAAAGTATGCTTGCACCCAGTTGGCTTGCATGTGCCGATTATACTTGGTTCACTTACTACACGCATATCCATAGCCACTACAACACTACAATTACACTTACAAGCACTTCTCACCCTACATACAATCTCTACCAGACAGCCTAAGCCACTTGGTAGAGATACATTGGCTGTATCGTCCCGACCTCGGTCAGTATAGGCCGGTCCTGCAGTCGACACACAAACGGATGATGATGATGATGATGATATATATATATATATATATATATATATATATATATATAGAGCCTCTGTGGTACAGTGGTAGAGTGTGCATTTCGTACACAGATGAGCCAGGGTTCGCGCCCCACCAGGGTAATAAACTTTGGGAGTGTTCACCCGGCCACATACTGCACTGGCGGACACCAGGGGTGCTGTGGTTGAACCAGTGTCACTTACTGTAAAGTATGCTTGCACCCAGTCGGCTTGCGCGGGCCGATTACACTTGGTTCACAGACTACACACGCATCCAAAGCCACTCCAACACTACAATTACACTAACAAGCACTTCTCACCCTACATACAATCTCTACTAGACAGCCTAAGCCACTTGGTAGAGATACATTGGCTGTATCATCCCGACTTCGGTCGGGATAGGCCGGTCCTGCAGTGGATACTCAAACGGCTGATGATGATTATATATATATATATATGCAGTGGACACACAATCGGCTGATGATGATGATGATATACTGTTTATATATATATATATATATATATATATATATATATAATCTATCTCTCTCTCTCTCTCTCTCTCTATCCATCTCTCTGTCTATCTGTCCATTTCTCTCTCTCTCTCTCTCTCTCTCTCTTTCTTTATATATATATATATATATATATATATATATATATATATATATCCATCTCTCTATCTCTCTATCTGTCTTTATATTTTATTTTACCTCCTTTCTCCAAGGTTCCCCCGACACATGATGCTATATCTCGACGAACACTCGTGACACACATCATTAACATTTTATTCATCATCATCAACATCATCCGGATCTCCTTTCCCACCCAAGGGCAAGGTGAGGAGTACCAATGTCCAGAGAGCACAAACTTGCCCAATCCAAATAGGCCACACTACCATTCACTCATCATTCAAGCCCCCGGAATCCTGGCTGTACTGGATACGCCAAACACATTCACCATATTCTGCAGCTTCACACAACGTATCCAATTGAGTAAATCCGGACGCTGCTATGCTCACAAGGGGTGCCAAAATCCCTGATCACGCACTTCTCCTCACAAAATTCATCAAGCCAGCTCGATCTCTTGTCAGTTCCTTAGCCTCACCGAATTCCAAACCTCTCTTCCTTACACAATCATCCACCATATCTCTTCACCTTCTTGGCCTACTTCGCCTCCTCCCTTCTTCAAATTTGCTCAGGTATACCTTTTTTATCACTCTATTGTTATCCATTCTTTCCACATGACCATACCATCTCAGGACACTCACTTCGATTCTGTTGAGCACTGACATCCTCACTTCACATTTTTGTGAATCACATTATTTCATATCCTATCCACCCTCTGTACTTCACATACATTCCTCAGCAGTCCCATCTCTTACTCTTGACTTTTCATTTTCATGCCACACCATAGTCTCACACCCATATGTTAGAGTTGGCACTAACACTTCCTCATGGAAGTCTCGTGCAGCTGCAACACTCAAGCCTATGTTTCTTATCAAGGCCTTCATTGCACCAGCCACTTTTCTTCCTTGTGCCACTCTACTTCCAACTTCTTTTGCACATTTTGCTCTCTTTTCTATCACTGTACCCAAGTATTTGAACTCTCTCACCAATTCCAGTCTCATTCCATTCACTGTGACATCACACTGGGAGTCACCTTCTCTCCCAAATGTATACATTTTGATAATGAACATATGTATAATTCATCGACCTTTATTGTGGTTCTTACAGGAAATCGATATGTCCAATAATTTTTGAGTAATTGGACAACAAAGTTAGATTACTCCTCCACGCACTGCATAGTTTTACCACAAGTGAGAAAAAAACAAAAACACCATATCCCTCTGCCTTTACCAAAAGAATATGCTCCCATAGCCTTTTCTTTTTTTTTTTTTTTTTTAATGTACAGACTGTAAAATCTCCAAGGGTTCTTGATATACAGTAGTGCTATAACCTACTCGACATGACCACTGCTCTTTTTCCTAGTTACTGATAATGGAGCTGTACTTTCTGTCATATGTGTGGTATGTAGAAGAAAATGGTTATTTGTGTGAAAAATATAGGGGTATTGAAATAGGTCAGTATTCAAATCAACAAAATTCAGAAAACTCACTTCCTCCAGGGGTGTTGAGCTGCTTGCAGGACTTTGTGGGGTTTGAACATGAGGAGTTATGTAGTGTGTGAGTGTGTGTGTGTGTATGTGGGTGTGTGAATGTGTGTGTGTGTGTGTGTGTGTGTGTGTGTGTGTGTGTGTGTGTGTGTGTGTTTACATTCCACTAGGGAATACTTCACTCGGCATGGTACCGTTCAAAGCAATCACCCATGCAAAGAAGCACATCACAAACAGGACACATGTGACTTGTGTCCCTCCTCATCTTTGGCAGGGCACACAGGGTGCACCGGAGCCTGCTCCGGTTGGGGATCCTCTCCCGTCAATGGCCCAGTGTGTAATCCAACCGCACTCTGTTGTTGATGACTTTGCAACGGTTGGTTGGATGTTCTGCTCTTCCCTGGTCCTGTCATCCTGGAGGTGCAGCTGCGGGGCCAAGCATGGCAGCAGCGGCAAGTTCTTCTGACAGACAAGGAACTGCTAGAGATGGCCGTCTGGACATCCGTGCTGGGTGGCATTGGCTTCTGTGCTGGTCCTGCTCCTGGTGATGGTGGTGTTGGCACCTGTGCTGGTGCTGGTCCAGGAGACGGTGCTTGCCTAGGAGACAGTGGTGCTGGTGCTGTTGCAGGTGCCGGAGGTCCTGCTGGCCGTTGGGTTGGAAGGTCAGGGGCATGGTGGATGACGTGCCCTGATGTGGGCCACTCTGCTTCATCAAAGTGGAGGAGCTTGTCAACTATCTCCTCCACAAATTCTAGCGGACTGACTGACCAGCACAAGCACTTCTTATACAGGGCGAACGCATTGAAAATGGCCGTGTGAATGAAAAGTAGAAGGTGATCTTCTTGGTCCACTTCACGGTCCACCGCTGGATGGGATAATGCTGGAGCATCTGGTTGAAGTGGTCACCCCACCCATGTGTTGGTTGTAGTCCTGCACCATCATGGGCTTGTCCACGGTCTTCTGAACATAGGTTTTCCTCCCATCAAAACCCCTGGTCTTCCCTTGAACCTGCTTTTGGCCGGTGCTTGTGCTGTGGAAGGTGGAGACCATATTGACGATGCACTTGTCCTTCCACAGCAACACTATCACATTGTCCTTGTGCCTTGCTGCCATGCTCCCCTCTGGCAGGCTTTTGGCCCTGGTGATGTCCTGCAGCTGCTTTGGTGCTCCTCTTGCCAGGTGTAGGGTCCCACACACTTAGGTTCCCGCACTGAAGAGGTGTTCGCACAGGGATACAGAGTTACAATAGTTGTCCATGTAAACTTTGTGTCCCTAGTCCTTCAGCGGTTCTTTGAGGCCCCAAACAGTGTTCTCCAGTGTCTTCTTCTGCCCCGTACACACTTCATAGTTCCAGATGTACCCCGAGGAAGCTTCAGCCAGGATGTAGAACTTGATGGAGTACTTTGAGAGCTTCATGGGGTTGTAGACACGGAAGCTGAGGTGCCCTTTCCACACCAGCGAGCCCTCATCCAGGCTGAGGTGCTCCTCATGTACTGTAGATAGGTGTCCTGGAACAGCTGAAGGAGGTACTCCATCACCGTTTGAACTCTGATGAGCCGATGATGATTGTCCTGGGGTACAGTGAGTGAGTTGAAGGCATGGAAGTTCAGGATGACCCTGAGATGCCTCCCACTCATCACTTGCTGGAAAAGGAGGTAGTTGTGGAGACGGGAACTTCTCCAGTAATGCCTGATGGTCGGCATATTGACCACCCCCATGAAAAAGTACAACCCTTGGAACTTGGCCATCTCCTCTTCATTACAGATGAACCATGCGTCCAACAAAGTCCCCAGGAATGATGCGTAGATCTTGGTCTTGTGGGTGAAATATGTCAACAACTCCCTGGTGAGAAACAGCTGGAAGAACTGGAGAGGCATTGTTGGCGGATCCACCCTCATTCCTGAGGATCCTGTGAAGGGCCCATTATGTGGTGTGAATGGGCCACTGCTCCATCCAGGATCCTCTGTGGCAACACCTTCCCCAGTGGTGGCAGTGAGTCTGGCTACTGACATCCTTCTGCCTCGTCGGCCACCCCTTGGCCGGGTTACTGACACCCCTGTAACCAGGTCGTGGACCACGATGGCCTTGTCAAGGTAGTGACTGCTCTGATGATGAGGATGACAAGGATGTCTCCTGCTGCTGCAAAATGTTGGTGGGGATGAATGCTGACGGAGACAGCGCCCTTGTCGACCAGGCAGATGACGACGACACAGTCACATCCTGCACCAGTTGCGCCACAGACACTGCGCTGCATGCAGGTGCCAGTGTCAGGTAACTGGGCCCTGCTACCAATGACATGGGCTCGGCCAAGGAGGAACTGGAGCCTAGAGGTGGAGAGACTGCGATGGCTGCTGAAGTGAGAGGTCCAAGCAAAGGTGATGCCTGTTGTCCAAGTGAAGACAATGGCTGGGCTGATGGTCCTGATGCTGGTGGTGGTGTCTGCTCTCGTGGTGGTAGAGGTCGGGCCACAGCCTTCCTACGGGAATGGCACAGGATGTCATCCCAGTCCTCCCCACATGAAGCATCACTCAGCAGCTCCTCCTCACTCTCGGTCCCCTCCTCAAAGAGAACTTTCTGCCACTCGTCAGAACACAAACCCTTCTTCTCCAGCATGGCAAGCACTGACACTCTGAAGTCCAGTATGAGCTATAGGTTCCCAGCTGAAAAAGAAGAGATATTATTCACTGTCACACAACACCTTCCATTGAGAGTAGCACTAGACAAGTGATGTTATATCTTTCCGTACAACCAATCGCTGCACCATTTACGAACAGTTCACATTAATGATAACTTTTCAGTGTCTTTGCACGGTGTCATATGTGTCCACTGTCGTCCATGGGTGCATGCCATATATATATTTATAAATATATTGATAGATAGATAGACAGATAGATAGATAGATACAAGTCCTCGTGGGCCGTTCGGGCTCCTCACACTTGCTCCTGCGGAGGGCTCTTGCGCTGCTGTTGCTATGGACCAAAAATCATACGAAGATCCTATGCTGGGCGCCGAGAGTGAAGGTTTTTTTTTTGTCAAAATGTGATCGTTTATTAAATATGGTAAAAGTTTTTCAATCGTGATGGGACCAAGTTCTTTCTTATTAGCGAGTTTGTTGCGATTTTTGTTCCAAGTTTGGTGCGATTTCGATGTGTAGTTTCGGCTTCCCAAAATACACACACACACAGACCACAGACACATGGCTAGTGCTACAGTATATATATATATATATATATAGATATACATGGAGCCTCTGTGGTACAGTGGTAGAGTGTGCGTTTCGTACACTGGTGAACCATGGTTCGCGCCCCGCCAGGGTAATAAACTTTGGGAGTGTTCACCCAGCCACATACTGCAGTGGCGGACAAAAAAGGGTGCTGTGGCTGAACCAGTGTTGCTTACTATAAAGTATGCTTGCACCCAGTTGGCTTGCATGTGCCGATTATACTTGGTTCACTTACTACACGCATATCCATAGCCACTACAACACTACAATTACACTTACAAGCACTTCTCACCCTACATACAATCTCTACCAGACAGCCTAAGCCACTTGGTAGAGATACATTGGCTGTATCGTCCCGACCTCGGTCAGTATAGGCCGGTCCTGCAGTCGACACACAAACGGATGATGATGATGATGATGATGATATATATATATATATATATAGAGAGAGAGAGAGAGAGAGAGAGAGAGAGAGAGCCTCTGTGGTACAGTGGTAGAGTGTGCATTTCGTACACGGGTGAGCCAGGGTTCGCGCCCCACCAGGGTAATAAACTTTGGGAGTGTTCACCCGGCCACGTACTGCACTGGCGGACACCAGGGGTGCTGTGGTTGAACCAGTGTCACTTACTGTAAAGTATGCTTGCACCCAGTCGGCTTGCGCGGGCCGATTACACTTGGTTCACAGACTACACACGCATCCAAAGCCACTCCAACACTACAATTACACTAACAAGCACTTCTCACCCTACATACAATCTCTACTAGACAGCCTAAGCCACTTGGTAGAGATACATTGGCTGTATCATCCCGACTTCGGTCGGGATAGGCCGGTCCTGCAGTGGATACTCAAACGGCTGATGATGATTATATATATATATATATATATATATATATATATATATATATATATATATGCAGTGGACACACAATCGGCTGATGATGATGATGATATACTGTATATATATATATATATATATATATATATATATATATATATATATATATATATATATATATATATATAATCTATCTCTCTCTCTCTCTCTCTCTCTATCCATCTCTCTGTCTATCTGTCCATTTCTCTCTCTCTCTCTCTCTCTCTTCTCTCTCTCTCTCTCTCTATCTTTATATATATATATATATATATATATATATATATATATATATATATATATATATATATATATATCCATCTCTCTATCTCTCTATCTGTCTTTATATTTTATTTTACCTCCTTTCTCCAAGGTTCCCCCGACACATGATGCTATATCTCGACGAAGACTCGTGACACACATCATTAACATTTTATTCATCATCATCAACATCATCCGGACCTCCTTTCCCACCCAAGGGCAAGGTGAGGAGTACCAATGTCCAGACAGCACAAACTTGCCCAATCCAAATAGGCCACACTACCATTCACTCATCATTCAAGCCCCCGGAATCCTGGCTGTACTGGATACGCCAAACACATTCACCATATTCTGCAGCTTCACACAACGTATCCAATTGAGTAAATCCGGACGCTGCTATGCTCACAAGGGGTGCCAAAATCCCTGATCACGCACTTCTCCTCACAAAATTCATCAAGCCAGCTCGATCTCTTGTCAGTTCCTTAGCCTCACCGAATTCCAAACCTCTCTTCCTTACACAATCATCCACCATATCTCTTCACCTTCTTGGCCTACTTCGCCTCCTCCCTTCTTCAAATTTGCTCAGGTATACCTTTTTTATCACTCTATTGTTATCCATTCTTTCCACATGACCATACCATCTCAGGACACTCACTTCGATTCTGTTGAGCACTGACATCCTCACTTCACATTTTTGTGAATCACATTATTTCATATCCTATCCACCCTCTGTACTTCACATACATTCCTCAGCAGTCCCATCTCTTACTCTTGACTTTTCATTTTCATGCCACACCATAGTCTCACACCCATATGTTAGAGTTGGCACTAACACTTCCTCATGGAAGTCTCGTGCAGCTGCAACACTCAAGCCTATGTTTCTTATCAAGGCCTTCATTGCACCAGCCACTTTTCTTCCTTGTGCCACTCTACTTCCAATGTCACTCTACTTCCAACTTCTTTTGCACATTTTGCTCTCTTTTCTATCACTGTACCCAAGTATTTGAACTCTCTCACCAATTCCAGTCTCATTCCATTCACTGTGACATCACACTGGGAGTCACCTTCTCTCTCAATAACCATCACTTTACTCTTCTCTACATTTATTTTTAAGGCACGACACTCAGGGACATCAGCAAAACTCTGCACTAGCCTAACAAGTTATTGTCAGGTACTTGCAAGCAGTACTGCATTATCAGCATACAACAAATTTGAGATATTCCATCAATCACCATTCATTACCAGCGCCATCCCTCTCTAAACTACTCGTGTTCTTACTTCTCTCATCACCCCATCCATCTATCTATCTATCTATCTATATCTATATCTATCTATCTATCTATATATATATATATATATATATATATATATATATATATATTGTTACGGACAGAGAAAACTGTCCCGCAAAGTTCCAGGTTCAAAACAAAAGAGTTAGGTAATATTATAAGTTAAAGTTTAATGCTCAAACTAACAACTAAACATTCAGGACTCATAAGGATAATGTAATGGCAAAAAACAGGTTAAATATATGGTTAACTGCAATAGCCTCTATTAACACGAAATTAGCAAGTGTAAATTTATCTAAGTCAGCCCTGATTAAATGAGAAAACCGGATAATGCTCAGTGAATGCAAGATATATTATTACAGATACAAAATATTATTAATAATGGCTGACACCTAAAAGACATGAATCACAAAAACCTTACTAGGCCTAAGAATTAACACCTTATGCTATACAGTACAAGAAAAAATGTAATAACACTTATACTCAAATTACACAGCTGCTAGATGGTTGGAGACTTCCTGAGCACTCACAATAATAACAACTGTACAGGAGAGGACAGAGATGTGAACAAATTGAGGAGTAGATCTAAGTGGCAATTAATGCAGAGACTGAGCTCATTATATAAGGGCCGGCAGAGCTTGATACAACTTGTAAGAAGGACGCGCAAATGAAGCCATAGGGGACAAAGAGTTGACAGTCCTGCTCTGAACAACAGAAAGAACGACTTACTCTACTATAAGGTAGAAGGGGGCAGTGAGGTAGAACACGCTCGTGATCAAACATGCAGCATACTGTACGTTAGAATTACACAAAGGATGATGAAATCATAGGCTATGTAACACCTCCCCACAAAGAAAAAGAAATTTACAAAGGAAATTTCTTATTACTCTAAAACAATCTGTCTAAAGTCTAGCTAAGCAATCTGCAAAAACATTTTCTTTCCCCTTGATTTGTTGTATGTCTAATGAATACTCCTGAAGAAGTAGATTCCATCTTGTCAATCTCTGATTTTTATCTTCAAACTTACTAAGGAATTTCAGTGGGTTATGATCGGTATAAATGACTATGGGGTCAAAACCAGAACACAAATAAAATGAAAAATGCTGTAAACCAAAAATTAAGGCCAAAAGCTCTTTCTCAATAGTTGAGTAGTTCTTTTGAGGTGGAGTGAACTTCTTACTGTAATAAGATACAGGGTGTTCAATACCCTGATCATCCTCTTGCAGCAAAACAGCCCCAGCTCCTGTATCACTTGCATCAACAGCCATCTTAAAAGGCTTAGCAAAATTTGGAGTAGCGAGCACTGGCTGACTTAATAGGATAGCTTTAAGTTTGCTGAAAGAGGATTCACAGTTATCGGTCCAGACAAATTTAACTCCCTTTTTCAGTAGGTCTGTAAGTGGTGATACAAGAATTGAAAAGTTAAGAACAAATCTCCTGTAATAACCTACCATTCCCAAAAATCTTTGTAGCTCTTTCCTACTTTTAGGTCTGGGAAGATCACTTATAACCTGAACCTTAGCTGCTGGTGGTGCAACATGTCCATCACCAATTACGTACCCAAGGTACTGAACTTTAGCTTGACCAAACTCGCACTTTGATAAATTAGCTACAAGATTAGTCTGAACCAAAAGCTCAAGGAATTTACTGACATGGCATAGGTGATCTTTCCAGTTGTCACTGAAGATTAATACATCATCAATATAAACAACACAGACCTGCCAAACCCTCTGTTACAACATTCATGAGCTTCTGAAAAGTGGCTGGTGCATTCTTCATACCATATGGCATTACAGAACATGCAAAAGTCTTTCCTAGTGTTACAAAACATGAGATCTCCCTAGCACGTTCAGTCATAGGTACTTGCCAGTATCCCTTTAACAAATCAAACTTACTTATGTACCTAGCCTTTCCGATCTTGTCTATGCAATCTTCCACGCGAGGGAGAGGGTAAGTGTCTGTTTTGGTTATCTGATTAACACGTCTGTAGTCGATGCAAAGCCGCTGTGACCCACCTGGCTTAGGGACTAGAGTGACAGGAGAACTCCACTCGCTCTGACAGGGCTCAACCATCTTGTGGTCCAACAGGTAGCCGAGCTCCTTGTGGATGAGAGGAACTTTCACTGGGTTCACACGGTAAGGAAGCAGTTTAATTGGCTTTGTGTCTCAAACATCGACATCATGCATCAACACAGTGGTTTTTCCTGGAGTGGCACGGAACACTTGCGGGTACTCCTGCAGTAATGCCGAAAACTCCTGCCTTTCCTCGGGAGGTAGATGAGAAAGCTTAGTCTGAGGATCATTCATGATATCAGGATTCTTCCCCAAACTATCACTCAGGCTCATGCTGCATGGGAGAACTTCACTTGCAGACTCGGGTGGAACAGCTGCAGTGTAGACTAGGTTATTTTTGTCCCGCCTGTGATATACCTTTAGCATGTTGATGTGACAAAGTTGCTTGTTCTTTCTACGATCTGGTGTGGCGGTGACATAGTTGACATCACTGAGTTTCCTCTCCACGAAATAAGGACCACTAAACTTGGCTTGAAGAGGTTGCCTATGCACCGGTAGCAGAATCAAAACCTGATCTCCTGGCTGAAAGTGGCGTAACCTGGACTTCTTATCATACCAAGTCTTCATCTTCTCCTGAGCAGCTCGTAAATTCTCTCTCGCCAGCTGTAAAGCAGTGGACAGCCGTTCTTTGAACTTCATCACATACTCCAGCAGGTTGACGTCATCTTCCTCCGACAGCCAGCATTCCTTGAGTAGCTTAAGGGGTCCTCTTACTTCATGGCCAAACAGTAGTTCAAAGGGTGAGAAGCCCAGTGATTCATTTGGAGATTCTCTTGCGGCAAATACAACGAATGGAAGACCTTTATCCCAGTCTTTCTGATGTTCCAAACAGTATTTCTTGAGCATCGATTTGAGTGTTTGATGATATCTCTCCAACGCTCCTTGGGTCTGGGGATGGTAAGCTGAAGACGTGATCTGGGTGATGCCCAACTCTCAGAGACTGCTTGAAAACATTTGACATGAAATTACTTCCCCGGTCTGACTGTACCTCCTTGGGCAGACCAAACCACGTTCTTTGCTGAGATATTTCTAAGTGGAATGGCTTCAGGAAAACGAGTAGCCATATCAATCAGGGTCAACACATAAGAAAATCCTGAAGAAGTCTTAGGAAGAGGGCCCACAATATCCACCAACACAAGGGTGAATGGCGCCTCAAAAGCAGGAATGAGAACTAGAGGTGCAACCTTTTCGGTCTGATTACACTTCCCCACAACTTGACAGGTGTGACAAGACTTACAATACCAGGAAACATCCCTGAAGATACATGGCCAGTAGAAGTGTTTCAAAATGTGTGCCACAGTCTTCCTCACTCCAAGGTGTCCTGCCAAACTGGAATCATGAGCCACTCTAATGATATCCTGCCTACAAACACGAGGGATGACAACTTGATGTACAATCTCCCATTCACAGTCGGCTGATGCTGTTGGGGGTCTCCACTTTCTCATAAGTACTCCTGACTTTATATAATAACAAGTAGAAGCACCAGCTGACTCTTCCTCACTGCAAGCAGAGTTAGCTACACCTTTCAACTCAGGGTCAGCAACCTGCAACTCAACCAACTCTTGACGAGACAAATTATCAACACTACGGAGTACTGCCTAATCTGGTGAGTGGTCCAAATTAGCAAGAAAAGTGTCAGCTAGGATAACATCATCATCATCATCATTATCCTCTAAGTCACCAGTAACTTTAGACTTAGCCCTAGTGACAGCACATGCAGAAAACACATCAGGGACATCACAATCCTGGGTCGCAGCCACTGGCTCACTAGACAATTGAGGAGCTGGACACACTTTACTTCCACCAATATCATTTCCAAGTAAGAAAGTTACACCTGACATTGGGAGTGTCTCAACCAACCCAACCATAACGGAACCATTAACAAAACCAGACTCTAAATTCACTCTGCACAGAGGGACAGAGAAGTAATTATTCCCTACACCTTGTAAGATTACAGTTTCATCAGAGAATTAACATTAGAGCCTAGAACACTGTTCAGCATAAGGGATTGGCAAGCACCTGTATCACGATATATTTAAACTGATTTCCTGTCATTACTGTCCAGAGGACTGACAAAACCATCAGACAGGAAATTAGCACATGAACTCTTGAGAGCGTCACCCACGTTACTGCTCAAAAGAGGAGCTCCATCATGAGAATTTAATTTAACCCTCAAAGCAGGTTCAGTTAACTCAGTTAAAGAATTCTGGGAACTCTCAAGAGTGGACACTAGACCAATTGACTGAATATTTAAAGACTCCTTTTTGTTCACATCACGCTGTCTCGTGAAACATTTCTCCGTAGTATGACCCAGTTTACTACAATAAGTACATTTACTTTTCTGAAATCTAGAGGTGAAGCTGGTATTTACTTCCTGAGAAACATCATCTTTATTCTCTTTCCTGTTACCTGTACTCTGAGTAGAGGCAACGTACTTACTCTCAGCTTTCCTTTTTTCTTTAGAATATCTCTTGTGAGTGAGAACATATTCATCAGCTAAAACTGCAGCATCAGACAAATTATCTATTCTTTTCTCATCGAGATATAGGGTTACATCTTTATTAATACACCTTTTGAAGTCCTCCAGCAAAATCATCTGCCTAAATTTATCAAAATCAGAATTTACATTCTTAGAATTTAACCACTGCTCTAACAGATCTTCTTTGATTTTTGCATATTCAACATGGGATTGCTTATCTTGCTTATAAGTTGTCCTAAATTTTACTCCATAGGCTTCAGGAACAAGCTCATAGGCCTTAAGAATCAAGCTCTTAACTACATCATAATTATCAGATTGATCCTGAGGCAAAGATGCATAAGTTACTTGAGCTTTACCGGTGAGAACAGTTTGAAGGAGTACTGGCCAATACTTTTTGGGCCAATTAAAACCTGTAGCTACCCTCTCAAACAACTGAAAATACTTTGTTAAATCAGATTCATTAAAAGGAGGGACTAGTTTAACATTTTTAGCCACATCAAAATCATCAGAGCTAGATGATCCAGTTCCACCTTGTTTCATGCGATACTCATGGTCTGCCTGAATCCTAGCAAGTTCAATTTGTGTTTGAGCCTGTGCCTGTGCCTCCTGAATACGAGCCTGACACTCAGCCTCATTAGCATTTGCCTGAAATTCAGCCTCCTTAGCACGAGCCTCCTGCAGGGCTAGCTGTAACTTAGCTAATTCAATCTGCATTTGCTCATTTGGAGGAGTTACATTAAACAAGCTTTCATTAATCATGTCAATAATTTGATCTTTAGAATGATGAGAGCAAACAACAATTCCCAATTGTTGAGCAACAAGCTTAAGTTCATTCTTTGTTCTGTTTTCTACATCACATACTGTTTGCACATTTGACAAAAAATCTTTGGCTTCATCAAGCGTCGTAATAGTAGACATCATGAATAAATCATAGTCACAAAATATCAAGCAATATCCTTATGATAATATCCTGAATATCCTGTCGAGGTCGCCAAATTTATGTTACGGAACAGAGAAAACTGTCCCGCAAAGTTCCAGGTTCAAAAGAAAAGAGTTAGGTAAAATTATAAGTTAAAGTTTAACGCTCAAACTAACAACTAAACATTCAGGACTCATAAGGATAATGTAATGGCAAAAAACAGGTTAAATATATGGTTTACTGCAATAGCCTCTATTAACATGAAATTAGCAAGTGTAAATTTATCTAAGTCAGCCCTGATAAAATGAGAAAACCGGATAATGCTCAGTGAATGCAAGATATATTATTACAGATACAAAATATTATTAATAATGGCTGACACCTAAAACACATGAATCACAAAAACCTTACTAGGCCAAAGAATTAACACCTTATGCTATACAGTACAAGAAAAAATGTAATAACACTTATACTCAAATTACACAGCTGCTAGATGGTTGGATACTTCCTGAGCACTCACAATAATGACAACTGTACTGGGGAGGAAAGAGATGTGAACAAATTGAGGAGTAGATCTAAGTGGCAATTAATGCAGAGACTGAGCTCATTATATAGGGGCCGGCAGAGCTTGATACAACTTGTAAGAAGGACGCGAAAATGAAGCCATAGGGGACAAAGAGTTGACAATCCTGCTCTGAACAACAGAAAGAACGACTTACTCTACTATAAGGGTAGAAGGGGGGAGTGAGGTAGAACACGCTCGTGATCAAACATGCAGCATACTGTATGTTAGAATTACACAAAGGATGATGAAATTATAGGCTATGTAACAATATATATATATATATATATTGAACAACAATGGGGACATCACACAACCTTGTTGCACGCCCACACCGATCGTGAACCACTCACTTAGATGCCCATTAACCCTTACACATGCTTTGCTACCATCATAAAAGCTCTTGACAGCACCTAACAGCATACCATCTTCACCATACATGTGCAGAACTTTCCACAATCCCTCTCTGTCTGCTTTGTTGTATACTTTTTCCAGATCCCTGAATGCCATAAACATCTTATGGTCCTTCTCACAAGCCTTCTCTGCTACCTGTCTCACTGCAAATACTTGATTCACGCATGCCCTTCCACTCCTATAGCCACCCTGTTCATCACTCACTAGGACTTCTGATATCTCTCTTACTTTTGTCTATAGTAATTCTTCCATATACCTTCCCTACCACACTCAATAATCTTATGCCACGATAAATCTTGCACTCACTTTGCTCACCTTTATTTTTGTAAAGGGTACAATCACAGCCTTTTTCCACTCTCCGGGCACAGTTTCACTCATCTATGCCTTCTTACATATCTCCAACAAGCACTTCATTCCACTATCTCCACTACACTTAAGCATCTCTGGATACACCTCATCAACCCCAGCTGGTTTCCCATTTTTCAGCCTTTTCAACAAATGTCTTAGCAAGATACAGTACCTGTCCACTGACGTCCGTCGTTGCCCAGCATCCTTATGTCACCTGCACACCTGCTGCTAAGGTATCGCTGATATACGATATGCATCCACAATATCCCAGAACAAACACTCGTGACACGTATCACAAACATTTTATATAAATCATAAATAATTAACAAATGTTTTAGCAAGGCACACTACCTGTCCACTGACGTCCATCGTCGCCCGGCGTCAATACGTATCCTGCACACCTGCCGCTACAGTATCGCTAAGCTATGCTACACATGCTAAATTATCCCTTCATGAACACTCGTGGCACATTTCACGTACATTCTACATAAAGTATAAGTTCTCACTAAATGTCTGAGCAAGGTACAGTACCTGTTCAATGACGCACGTGGTAGCTAGGCGTCCTTACGTCCCTGCACATCTGCCACTATGGTATCGCTAACATACGCTACAAACCCACGATATCCTTTCACAAACACTCAAGGCACATTTCACGTGCTTTCTGCATAAAGTATAAGTTCTCACTAAATGTCTGAGCAAGTTACAGTACCTGTTCATTGACGTCCGTGGTTCCTGGGCGTCCTTACATCCCCTGCACATCTGCCACTAAGGTATTGCTAACCTATGCTACGCATCCTAAATTATCCCTTCATGAACACTTGCGGCTCAATTCATGTACACTTCACACTAAGTCATACGTAACTACATGGCTACCACAATGATTCCACCCTTACCTCCGCAATTATTACATTTCTTACTACAGTACAATGTGACTGAGACGCAGCAGCTTCGACACAGATTCATACGCATATACAATATCACTATCAAATTCCATCCCTAAACACCTTTAATAATCCATTCCCGACTATGGCGTACAGTAATATCTGCCCCATTCCACACTATGGCTATGGCATACATAACACATGCTAGTTCCAATGTATCGCAAAGCCAGCCACTATATCTTTCACACAATATACAGCTTAGGCATTGGCTTCACTATATATGTATATGTACTCACAGCATAGGGCCTAGGGGAGGTGGAGTGGCGTAACCCCACTAAAGTGAACACACGTATTGCCCCTAGGCCTAATGACTGATAACAGGCCCCATTTCTTTTCAAGATATATATCTATGTTCCACCAACAAAATCACATCAAAATATGCTCAGAAATAATATATTATCACACTCAGTCCATAGAGGCTTCAACTCGGGCAGGAGGGAGAGAATTAGTGGCATTTAAAGGGACATACACGTGGCACAACACAACAGCCTGACTCCTTGTGAGGTACTGAGGTTTATCGCTACAGGCACGGTCCGAGGAGGATCTACAGTGATGCCAAGTGTTTACCTCAGAAGAGGGACGTGCCCACTAGAACGCAACAAAATTTGATGCAAATTGGCCAAAAATTTTCTTTTTTATGGCGTTTTTTTCTGCTTTTTCATGTGATTTGCATCAATGTGCATTCCTGTGCCAAACCACAAAGAACGCAATTCGTGTCAACGTGCCTAGGAGAGTTAAAAAGTAAATGGCCATTGCTTGAAGGCTCGTTGGTTTAAAACCTTCAAACACTTTCAGGTAAATTGTACACTGGCAGCATCTTTTTGCTGAATATGATGGTAATCCATCAGCCAGGTCACCGGATATTATTGGGAATGTTTTAAAAATGATTCCCTGATGCCATCTCAGAAACTCCTTAAGCTGGCAAACTTAAATTTATTGCAATAAAGTCTTAAAGCAGGGGTCGGCAACCTCCGGCCCACGGGCCACATCCGGCCTGCAGAGTCCGAACTCATGGCCCGTCACCCTGCTTGATATTTATATAACAATCCAGCCTGCAACAGCCTAGCCAACTAAATGAGTAAGTCGGCACCTTGCGATGTGATCGCGGCGGGTAGCGCGGGGCAAATTTGCATGACTGAGATCTTTACCACAGAAGCACCACGGAAAATCGCCAGGGAGAAAATGACTACATGGCAACACGCGATCATGTCGAGAGGTGCCAACGTGGGACTGGCCACTATCGTGGCATCTGGCAACTCTGCATTACATGTGACGTCCCATGAGCAGCCTTCCCTCACCAGTCAGTAACAGTCATGCCAGCGGCCAATCTCCGTGGCGTAGGAGTTCGTACTGAGAAGAGGTTTGCATCAAACTTTCTTAGTCTGAAATGTGCTTTTATCATTAGGGAATATGGATAATATAAAGTGCATTTCTTGCTGCTACTCTCTCTCTCTCTCTCTCTCTCTCTCTCTCTCCATTCACCCACGTCACCCAGCCTCCAAGCTTGTCACAAACTGTTTTCAGCAGTCAATGATTTGCATGTTTTTCTTGTAATATAGTCACTGGTTTGCCTGCTGTTCTATATATATATTTTTTTATATTGTCACAAACTGTTTTCGGCAGTCAATGATTTGCATGTTTTTCAATAAATTTCTTGTAATCTAGTCACTGGTTTGCCTGCTTTTGTATAAAATTTTTGTACACTGTCACTTTTGGGTTCTCTTTGGCACTCCGGCCCGCAGGCTACTCCTAGAAGCTTTCTCTGGCCCTCACACTGAAAAGGTTGCCGACCCCTGTCTTAAAGGCTACACTGCAGAAAGGAGTATTGTTCCAATCGGTTGATTATTCTGTAAGATCACCTGGGATAAAAAATTTGGACTTCTCCAGGTATTCCTGATATCACCTAATTTTCTATGAAGGATTAAAACTAAAGCCATAAAACTTGGTGGGCTTATAGACTGTGATGACTTAAGGTGGAATACACAAAATCAGTGACCTTGTCCGGAGTTTCCTTTATAGTTCTGCCTCTATTAGGCAGTGGCTGTGGCAAGTTTTTCCTCTATCAAAGTTGTCCTTGGAGAGTTTTTTGGTGTTTTAGTTATTATTATTAACTCCCCTGGACTGAGCCTGGCGAGGTATTGTTTTTCCTCGAGCTCGTTTATTTTTTGTGTTAGCAGCATTATGGAAAAAACGGCTGGATGAAGTTACATGAAACTTTCGGGATATGTGGGCAGTGGTCCCTAACCCCTAGGATACACAATTCGAATGACCGAACTTCCCTGAAACCTGTACTGTACTGTATATGGAGCCGATTTTTCAACTCTTACAGAAGTAAAAAGTTTTATGCCCAAGGTTTAGAGCCTGAATTTACATACCTTATGCCACAGACCAGAGCATTCTAGACTGACTGGTTACTGAGCTTTAGCTTGTCAAAGATGATCAAAAATTGACACTGGCAACCATAGCATATAAGGAGAGAAAAAAAAATACACCAACATTATTTTTGGTAAAACAGAATGAAAGATCTTGATTTTACACACCAGAAAATGTATATATAATTCTCATATGTCAAATGTTTACCATAGACACAGCTAGAAAGTAGCTGGAGATGGAGGGGGTATGAAGGGGTGGAGGGAATATGAAGGGGTGGAGGGGGGAGAATGAGAGAGGAAAGTGGAGGGAGAATGGTGGGGGAATGTGGCATGGAAAAATCTCCATTATAGAGTTGGTAGGAGGAGCTGTGAGTCCAGTCACAAGCGAGGCAGGGGTAGACGGAACAAAAGGTTTAGAGGGCAGTAGGGGAATCATCCCCCCACCATGGGTAGAGGCCCGGATCCTCTCCCCTCCCTACTCAGGACTTACTTCTTATTGGTTTGCATTTATGTACGTCACAATTAGGCCGAAGCCTAGTGTCTGCAGTTTTTTACAGAGGCTCCTCAATCATTCCTATTCGGCATCAAGCCAGATGCTGGAAAAGGATCAATCAATCCTATTAGTACTTTAGGGGCTAAAGAAAGTGATTAAATTTCAGGGACAATTGAGTGAACCTGAAAGGACAAAATCAAGGTCACCGATTTTCAGAGGGCTACAACTTGAAGCCAATTGAAGATAGAGATATTTGCAGTTATTAGCATACGAGAACTCCCATATGGGCTTTCATTTGGCACCAAGACCTTTAAATTTGAGTGACCTTGAAAGGTCAAACTCAAGGTCATGGATATTCAGGGGGCTTTAACTCAAAATTAGTTGCAGACAAATATTTACTATTACCAACAGTTAGGAAGTCCCATTTGGGCTTCTAATTGGTACCATGACGTTTGACCTTAATAACCTTGAAAGGTCAAATTCAAGATCACGGTTATTCAGGGGGCGTCAACTCGAAACTGGTTGAAAATAGAGAGATATTTACTACTATCAACATAATACAGGAAGTCCCACATGGGTTTTTAATTGGTACCATGAATTTGACCCTAAGTAACCTTAAAAGGTCAAACTCAAGGTCACGGATATTCAGGGAGCCATAACTCGACACTGGTTGATGATAGAGATATTTACTATTATCAAGATATAGGAAGTCTCATATGGGCTTTCATTTGGCACCATGACCTTTAACCTTGAATGACCTTGAAAAGTCATGCAAAATCACGGATTTTCAGAGGGGTATAACTTGAATTTATCTATATATCTATCTATTGCCAGAAGCCTTAATCCCATACGGGGTGGCCACAGACAAATTGCCTCCATGTCGCCCTGTTCCCTACCATTTCACTGCCCTGCTCCCAGCTCACACCCCCCCTCTCTCATATACCTCTCCACTCCATTCCTCCATCTCATCCTTGGCCTCCCCCTCCCTCTCTCCCCCTCCATCTCACTCACATCCACTCTCCTCGTCAGTCTCTCACTCTCCATCCTCTCCACATGGCCAAACTTGAAAATGGTTGAAAATCAAATAACTGCTGTCAGGCGAGGTTTATCGTGCCTGGCACAGTTTGTTATTATTATTATTATTATTATTATTATTATTATCATCATCATCATCATCATCAACAACAATAATATTGTTACCTCTGCCAAGGAGGTTATGTTTTACCCTGCATTAGTTTGTTTGTTTATTTGTCTGTTAGGAAGATTATTAAAAAAGTTATGAGCAGATTTTGAGGAAATTTTATGAAAGTTTGGACCTTGGGCCAAAAAAGAAATGTTTAAATTTTGGGCCCGATTCGGATCCGGAAGGGGAGTATACGAGTACCACATAATATTCCCAAAAGTTCTCAATGAATTTCAATCACATTTTGTGGAAAAGTGGGCCATGGGCCAAGAAAGAATTGACTTAATTAGGGGGCGGATCTTGACCCAGATCCTGTATCCAAGGATCTGGATCAGGGATTGCTCAGAAAGTTATGAAGGGATATTGAAGAAATCTTGTGGAAGGGCGGGCCTTGGGCTGAGGAAGAAGTGTTTAAATTTGGGTGTGGTTCCGGATCTGGATCCTTAGTATCCCGCACAACGTCTTCAAACGTTCTCAATGAATTTGAATGATAATTTTTGGAAAGGTGAGCCATCGTTCAAAAAAATAAATAAAAAAAAAAAAAAAAAAAATTGGGGTGGATCCGGATCTGGCTCCTATACCCACGGATTCTGATCCTCTTCAATGGCAATGGCATTCAGAGGTATGCGCTCTCTGAGCGTTTTCCAGTTGTTGTTGTTGTTGAGATTATTATTATTATTATTATTATTATTATTATTATTATTATTATCATCACAGTAATCATCATCATAATGATCTCCATCAAAGTCACAATAGTTGTGAACACTGCTGTCTTATCATTATCATATTCACTCTTCCTATGTGTTTTCTGAAAAAGGCCCGAACGAAAACGTCTGCATTCTCATCATGGTTACCATCTGACCTATTTCTACAGCTTCATAGAACCCCATCATATGAAAGGATGAGAATTAGTCTGCAGTTATTTCTTCACTCATGATGTTTTCCCTGAACTGAAATCCATTATGTGCAGAAAGGAAAATCAAAATGGGAAATGAATGTCACCGTTGTAGAATTAGCCCTTTTACTATGAGAGATGCTCGTAGGACAGTTTATTCAAACTGATGCCTAAAGTTCTGAAGTTTCATCAACCATTGTGTGTGTGTGTGTGTGTGTGTGTGTGTGTGTGTGTGTGTGTTGATGAGAAACAAATCCATCCTAAGCAAGTAGCCACATCCTTTTGCTGCTTTTGCCAAATAGTATTCCAAACCGTTACTCTTAATGCAACATTAATGCTTATCGGTGTGTCACCACCTTGCTCAACGGTTGGGTGCCAGAGAGAGAAATCTTTGCACAGTGGCACTGGTATAACCGTACCTTCATGTCCCAGAAAGCCCTAACCCTTTATGGAAATGAGGATGGTGGACTATAGGGAAAGGGTTATTTCAACCAGCTGACCATCAGGGTGACGTTCAGACAATCCTGTGGCCCAAACAACTACTCTCTGACTGAAAACATAGAAAACGTATATTAGCCAAGTAAACGCATTTGAGACAATCCATAGTAAATGTCCTCAGATGTTTCCAAAAGATCTTGGGTGTCACTTAAAAACGTTTTCCTCTGTCTTTATACCAGAAAGGACTGCAACAATATTGCTGAGCCAATCCTGGTTGAACATTAGCTCTGATGAGTCAGCTACGTCATCCAAAAGCCTGGGGAGAGACAACCTTGCAAAACACAATGTTATCAGCTCCGTGACTTAACCTGAGGCATCCTATCGACGTATGGGTAACCCGCAACATTTTGTCACAGCTAGACCCGTTGACATACTGGTACGTTGCGCAATTGCAAGGTTCATAATTTGCACAATTTTCAATTTTCGCTTGTGATTTTTGGTACGTATACACGGGACACCTTCCTCTATTCCTCTACAAGATGCCAGGCAGGGACAATGCCTTACACCACATAATCTCCCCCCCCCCCCGCACACCATTGTCTCGGCAATTCACCTGTTACCAGTGACCTGGCCAATAAAGACATTCAGGGCCAGAGTGATTCCCCAGTCAATGACAATGTGGAGGACAAAGTTTACATAGCATTGGAGGAAGTAACAGTCAGAAATGATGATCAGGTAATGTTGCAAAAAAAGTCAGGTATGTTGATGTGTCAGTGAGTGAAACAATGCTTATAATGCCTTATTACTGTTTGAAAACCAATATACTCTCATACTACATATGAATTCGTACCAAATAAATAAATAAATACCGATTATGAGTGGTGTGGAATAGTTACCCTCCAATAGAACTCGTTTTCTTTGGAGCCAGCCTGATTGAAAACCCAGTAAGGGAAGGAGGTACTGTTACCTGTATCGAGTATTTTAAACCTCAGGTGAGCGATGTCTCTATGAATTTTCAATGTTTCTCACCAAAAGCGAAGGTTTTAGTAAAAAAAAAAGTTTTTCCAAAATTGCTCGGGATTGGGGGGTATTGGAGGTGCGAAATCGGTCGGGATGTGACAGGTTAAGAAAATAAGGTTGTGTTACTGTTATACGGTACAAAATCCTTAGAAACTGCCGAAAAAGTGTGAAATCGACACCACGAGTTTTGAATATGTATTCTGTAACAGACCTTGTGACAAAGTGCAAGCAATGAATGGAAGGGTTAGATAAAGATCACAAAAATCACCAACGTGAGAAAGGAGATTCCATAGATGCAGGAGTAACGGAATTACTGACTGATAACCAAGAACTGAAGTACACTGACTCGGTGCCTATAGTCACTGAAGAAAACATAGACGAAATACTGGAGAAAACATCATCATCAGTGCATGACGGGCTACAATAAGCAAGTGTGTGTGTGTGTGTGTCCTGGTAAGTGTTTGTCTCTGAGCTAAAGAACCCTATACACAATATTAATTCACTTACTGAACTTCAGAAGCATCTAGTGACAATATAATATACGGTACTATATCAGTTTGCTGTGGCAGCATTAACCTTGTTGTCAAGACACACACACACACACACACATGCCCAACCATGCCGTGCACTCAAACATATATGCGCTTGCTTCAGGGGCGGGCTCAAATGGTGTGGAAGTATCGATGGAGTTCGGTCTCGTTTTCTTTTAGATGTTTTAATGTGTCCTTAGTTTTCCCAGTCACTGGGGGGGAGGCGGTGGCTCAATCGGTAGAGAGTTAGCCTGCAGTCCTAAGGGACCCGGGTTCAAATCCCGCTGGGGCAGGGAACAGTTTAAGGATTTGAATTTCATAAAAATCAGACTTTACTGACCTACCAGAAGACCCTCCGACATGTCGTAAATATACGCTTGCTAATATCAATACACCAGTTCTGTATGAGACAGCCCTAGTATGTATTCAGTATGGACGGTGGGTGTTAGCGCCAAAGTGGTGACATGTAGAGGTGTGCGGTATGTAGGAGGACTACCGGGCCTTGAAAGCAGGCTGTGAAGCCTATGCCCAGAGTCGGTCACATAAATATATATATATATATATACATACACACACACATATGAGGTGCTACCCAAAAGTTCTAGTAATTTGAATAGAGGGAGCCAATCGTTTGCAGTATTGCCTTTTGCCACTAGGAGGAGTCAGCAGCACCCCTTGTGCGTCAGTCTGGCCCCGGCCGTGTCTGTGAGTGGACGTGTTGTTGTGCTACGCTTACTATTATAACGTTGTGTGTAGGTGGTTTGGCGTTTTTGCAATGGCGGACCAATGATGCAGTAATGTCAAGTCATTGTTGATTGTTTTCCTCGATATTCAAGGGATTGTTCACAAGGAACTCGTCCTACCCAGTCAATCCTTCAGCAGGAAGTTTTGCTGTGATGTTTTGCAGTGTCTGACGGAGAACATCTGCTGCAAACGTCCAGAACAGTGGAAAAACAAGGACTGGGTCCTGCATCAGGACAATGCCCCCCCCCCCACACATTAATTGTTGTCCGGCAGTTCCTGACTTCCACTAATATGGCAGTCATTCCCCTCCCACCCTATTCGCCTGACCTTGCCCCCAGTGACTTTTTCCTGTATCCCAAGTTGAAATTACGACTGAAAGGGCGTCGATTTGACTCGATGTAGGAGATCCATACAAAATCGCAGGAGGTGCTCAAGACCATCTTGCCTGAAGTCTTCCAGGGATGCATGGACTCGCGGTAAAAATGCTGGGACCACTGTATACATGCCCAAGGGCAACAGTGATAACTAGGAGGTAAGGTAACTTATTTTCCCACAATATTCAAATTACTGGAACTTTTGGGTAGCACCTCGTGTGTGTATATATATATATATATATATATATATATATATATATATATATATATATATATATATATATATATACATATATATATATATATATATATATATATATATATATGTATATATATATATATATATATATTATATATATATATATATATATATATATATATATATATATATATATATATATATATATATATATATATATATATATATATATATATATATATATATATATATATATATAAATGCAATTGGACACGAAAGCATTATTGCAGTTATTAATCTTTTTCCTAATACTTTCCGATCTTCACACCAATACTCGTCCTTCATGGGTATCAGAGAAAACCAACTCTCCAAAGACGAACGTTGAATAAAATGAGCAACTTTGGATTGTAGGTTTTCTCTCATTCCCATGAAGGACGAGTAATAGTGAGAGCATCGAAAAATATTAGGAATATATATATATATATATATATATATATATATATATATATATATATATATAGATTTATGTGTGTGTGTGTGTGTGTGTGTGTGTGTGTGTGTACAGGCTGCAGCCAATACATTAGACTTCTGTCTCTAATATACACTCTCGTGATCGAGAGAACTCTGGTACTCTATTCTTGCAACATCTAGACTACTGAGTTCAGATGGAGAGATCGTTATTTTATAAAGGACCATGCGATGGCAGCCTCCTTCTAACACAAGCTTAACTTCCACAAAAGTAAAAAGCTATTTCTGTATTCATCCATTTTCCACCCACAATATCCATACACAGAATCTTTCTTATTCCACCACATTTCATTTCTTTTCTAGATACGGGAACATCTCTGGAAGTAGGGAAGACAGAGTCTATTTGTGACTTCTTTTTTTTTTATTTTCCCTCAGTGCATCATGAGTTATTGGTATAATTCAAAGATTTTTTAAAATATATTTACTATACATATAGACAATATAAACGAAGACATTTTTGTCAATTGGACAAACTGTCATTCGTTACAATTTGCCCCAGATACGGGACAACTTGTTACGCACCCCGGGATAAATTGATATGCATGTTACAGAACTCAAGTATGTCCATATTTCTTCTGTTATTAACACGTGAATACAGGCTTAGTGGCGCATTGGATGTAGTGTAAGTAAAATTAAATTATATCATTATCATGCATTCAGTTACTCATCGCAACCTCTGTCGGCAATTGAATCGTTCTGTTGTGCAACTGCCATCATTCAGTTTCTCCCCCACCATCACCAGCACTCAGTGAATCACTCATTTGTTCCATTTTCAAGTCTGATTTATATAGACAGACTGATTGACTGATATAGATATAGGCTATAGATCAAGGAATAAACTGATAGTTTGAGACAGACAGATACAAATAGATAGATATATTAGGTAAATAGATAGACAGATAGATGGACTAACAGATAAACTGACAGATGAACACAGACACCACCTAGATCTACATAAGAGTACCTTTACCATCACCGTTCATTAACCAATATGTTAATTTTACAGTACACTGTACTGATCTGCAACACTTTTATATAATTATTATCCATAACTCGATTGTCTGCTGCCTCCATGACATTCTGTTTTCCATGGGTAATTCCAGGCATGGTTGAAGTGATTAGCTGAAAAGAGTGGGATAAATTAGTACAGTTGTCCACGAGTGGGATAACAACAAAACCCAACACTGGTGTTCTGTACACTTGGCCATTTTATATTTATAAAAATGACGCCACCACCATAAACTTTTGCTAATTTCATAGCCTTTTCACATCTATGGTTCCACACACCATTTGACTCAGCTGCATCAACAGGTGACATTGATATTTCAAAATAACTTTTAACATGAAAAAAAAAAAAAAAATGGCAGTTAAAAATAATATCTATTTATTTTTTTTCCCTTAGCTCTTACCCATACAACGCCTTCAATTAACCACTTCCGGCTCTACCTTTGCATGAAAGCTGCATAACATGGCGATGACCACTCCCTCATCTATAGACTAATTATGGAGATACTGAGGGTGTAACAACTTGGACGTGTAACAACTAGACCCGGTCCCCCCTACCTCTGTCAATCTGCCTCTCATTAAGGATTTTATGGAAAGAAGTACTGTACTTTTCTCGCTTAGACTTACAGTATGCAACTTTCCCAAATCTATGCCACACCACACAGCACACAATGCAGTTTCTCACATCATGCCATACAGAACACAATACCTCCTTTCATTCCAAACCACACATTTACACCATACCACCTCTCACATCACACCACACAGCACACCATACTACACAGCACATAATACTACCTCTCACACCACTCCACACAGCACACCTTTCTCCATCTCACACCACAACATAGCACATCATACTGCCACCCACATTACTCTCACACTCAATTGGCCTTAGCATCCCTAACCCACCGACCAGTATCAGTTATTACTGGAGCAAATTGTGGATACACAATTTCCACATCTGCAGTATGAAAGGGAACATATCCACTATGTACCGCAGGGATGTCACTGTCGGACGAGGCGCGTCTGAGACTGAGACTTCATTATGTACAGGGTTGCAGCTGAGCATGCAGCCCAAGACTTCTCATGCCTTACTGTGTTGAGTGGTAACTGTTGCCACAAAATAAGAACATGAACACTGTCCTCATTTACATACGTGAAATGCATTCACAGACAGTAATCAAATTATTGTACTTTTACATTATGCGAAGGCATTCTTACATGGCGTGTGACCAGACATTTTGTGCTACTAATTAGTGATTAACACATGGTGTCCGTCGTTTATTTCCACCGACCTTTCCCCAAGTCGGGGATTTATGGAAAATCACTGTTTTTAAAACCGTAATATCTCAGATAGTACTTGGCTATATATATAAAAAAAAAAAACAATGTCATAATATTCAACAATCCTTTGACTTCAAGCTAATGACTTCAGATTGTCCAGGTAGTGGTAGAGTCAGAGACAGAGCCTTTGGAAGAGGGTTAAATTATTGCTCTTTGTAGCTGTGTGCAAATGTGTGGCTGAGGTGCAATGCCACAAGTAAGGCTCATACTAGCTCTGCACAATAAAACAAACATTTTCAGAATAATGAAATCAACCACAAACACCATGTCAGTGTAGGCTTTGAGAAGTGTGAAGTGAGTGTGCGGTGGTGTGAGCAGGGGAGTGCAGTCACTATGACAACTACCTTGAGGGAGGCTGGCTGACGTCTCGCTGGACACAGGGAAAACTTTTTGCGTAGGTGTACCTGTTATGGAGACAAGCAAGTAACTGGAGTGTGCCTGGGAGGCATGCGGGAAGGTTGCCAGTTCTTGCCTTTGGTGGTATGTACCCATACAGTATTCAAACAGTGCCACAAAACACTAGCTCATGTATTCATGCTACCCAGACGTCTCCAGGCGGTCATCTGTACATGAAACCCAAATGCAATGGGTTAAAATGCTTCACTGACATAAATTTTCGACTCATTCTGTGAAGCGAATGAGAGTGCCAACCGGATGAACTTCAACCTGATAAAGATGCAGCAGGGTGACTTCGTGGACTCTGATATGCTGCAAAGGTATGTGGTCAGGAAGAAATCCAGGGCTCCCACACACAAATTCAAGGGTAACAGGGCATTCGTGTTTTGAATGACATACAAAGAAGGGTAATTCATAAGACTAATGCATACGATCACAACAACCCCCTTTGTCAGCAGGAAGCTTGTTACCCAGGAAGTGGATTTACAGCAGAAAGGCCTCCAACCTTCATCACATATCGGCTGCCCTTCTAGTATGACGGACTACTTCGCAACGCAAAGTGGATGACTTGAAGGCGTTCATGGCCTTCATCCCTCTCATTCATTCTCCATAATCCACTGCAATATCTGATGGACAGCAGCACCTGCAGGAGGCAGCGATGGGACACAAACTCTAGTACTAGACCAGAAGCTGAGGAGACGGAGACAAGTGAAGAGGAGGTTGACGATGATGACAACCATTATCATGATGACACTTGGACCTCATAGCCCAACCTGTGGCATTTAAGCATCACCAGCTTCTGGATGCAGTTTGGCTTCCTCCTTCTTGGTGAGCACTTAAAGTGTGATCGAAATGGGTAGACCGTTGCAAAATGGGAGCTGATTTGTGATAAATGTGCATATTTAAACTTTATGCTAACATTCCATTTTTTAAAGTTTTCTAAACCCTTTCCAGTACCTTAATGATTATCTTGTACAAATTCTTATGAATGTGTAATCTAGCAAGGTATACAAGATATTTGGGCAATTTGCCGTGAGCATAGGTCAAAGCTAAATTAAAATACTTTCTTTTTATGTTATACTTTACACCAGCATAAAGTAGAATACTTCAGCTTTCATTTACCACAAACATATTGAAAATCAAGCTGCTGGTTCATGAGCTATGGCAAGTTATAACTCTGAACGTTGTTACGTGTGTAAGAATGTATATACCTTTTTGTGTATATTGTGCATGTATGTATACTGTGTGTGTGTGTGTGTGTGTGTGTGTGTGTGTGTGTGTGTGTGTGCGCGCGCTTCGATGCTGTGTATGCCAGCATCTACGCACATGTACTCACTATCATGCTGTTGCCTGTTTAGTGCGTACACGTTTATAAAGTCTTAGTTAATTCTCTTTTGCTCTCTCGACGTGGGTGTGACTAATATTGTTTTTATTATCAGTGACTTTTTGTGGAGCTTAAACTAGCGACATTAAGATGTGTATTCACCAGCGATATTTATAACGTTTGGAGTATGGGGGAGAGATTAATTTGCCTATCTCTTTCTGTATATTTCTCGTCTGGCCTCCAGCTGCGTGTTGACGCGTGTACACAGCCAGAGGATATATAAGGTGAAGAATTTTGAATGGAGTCAGAGTTTTTGTGGAATTGGCGTCGGGAGAGGGAATGTTTGGACTGGAGATCAGAGAGAGAGGAGAAGCAGTATTTTGTGGGTTGTATATATTTCTGGACATCTTTTCACTTCGTATCAGCATCCAATCTCAAGTATTATTGTTATTATTTTTGTGGCAATCGAGTTCAGTTTAATGATCTAATTTTATATGATTTTATTTCTTTTGTCTGGCAAGTTTGTTACCAGACTTAGGGTAATTATTTAGGGTATTATCAGGTGGATTGTTTTTCTCATTCTTTTGTGTTTCATTATCTCATTGCAAATATTGTAAATATCATTAGCTTGTATTATATTAGGTATTTTTCCTTGTGTTATTTTGCCCTTGCTCACGTCAGCTAATTTTTTTTTTTTTTTTCAGACCTGTGTTGCAAGATTGGAGTTAGATTTTTTTTTTTAATTGTTTTCCATCACCTAACTATTTGTTTAGTTCCCTTTTCACTTTGTTTTTCTCAGATTTTACGCAGTCAGATTTAGTTATTTTGTGTTGCATACTCCCATCTCGTAACATATAAATTGGCTTTACCTCGCCAGGATAATACCCTGATATTTTGTTTATTACTGAGTCATTGTGGTTGTGTCGTCATGGAGGGTAGAACCAGCGATGTTACTGTCTGGCCCCTACATATTGTGGGTCAGCAAGATGCAGTTGACTTCATCAACCCAGGACCAATGGAGGATGAAGTTAGGAGGTTGCAGATGCAGGAGTTAACCTTAGTTGCCCAAGCTCCTGAAATTCAGAGTGAGTCAGGTAATGCCTTCCCGTTAACTAACTTAATCTGCCACCGACTGTTTGGCACAGACCCATACGAAGTCCCTGGATCCATGCCAGACTTTGAATCAGTTTCTAGATCAGTTTATTCATCCCACGATAGTTTAGCTGAGGACACTGTCGTCCACCAGAAATAATTTATTAATGCACAACAGGCTAAGCGCGATCATGAGTATAGGATGTTACAGCTTCAACTACAGCTTCAGAGGGAGAAGAAGGAGGAGGAGAATTCTAAACCGCAGCAGATGAAGCTTCACTGTGAAATGCATATGAATTGCCCAAGTGCCCCAACCAATTTTCCCCACTCTTTTTGAGAATTTAGAGCCGTTGAACCCACTAAATTAGTTCCCCCATTCGATGAGAGCTTAGTCCTGGAGTTCTTTGACCAATTTGAGAAGACTGCTACAGCTAACAAGTGGCCCAGAGACAGCTGGTCATCTCTAGTTCAGACAGTAATCAAAGGTAAAGCGCTGAAGGCCTATGGCAGTCTTAGCCACTAAGAATCACAGGATTACGAGGTACTAAAGAAAGCCATACTGCGCGCATACATGATGAGACCTGAAGTTTACAGACAGAAATTTAGGAATTGTAGGAAGCGCACTCATGACACATTTGTAGGTTTCAGTAGGCAGATGACTGATGCTTTTAATCAATGGATGCGAAGTAAGGATGTCTCGGAATCTTATGTTAAGCATAAGGAACTTATTATCCTCGAGAATTTCTTTGATAAGATTGATATAGGTTTAAGAACTTGCCTTGCTGATAAGAAAGTTAAGAATGCTGCTGAAGCTGCAGTTCATGTATACGATTATTTTTGTTTAAGAATTTGAATAAGGGTAAGGAAGTTCCTAGAAGTGTTCCTCAGAAGTGTTACCCCTCTCAGCTCCCCAAACAACCATCTCAGAAGCCCAACTCCACAAATTACTCCACACCCAAACCTGATACACCTCACATTACCCCAAAACCAACATGCCTCCCATTTACTTGCTCATATTGCAAGAAGCCAGGTCACACTGTAAATAGATGTTGGCGAAAGTCAGGTGTTGTGAAGCCAGTGAGCTTTGTATCTCGTGGAGCTCCCGTGGTTACCCTTTCAGTTGGTTCCTCAGTTCTTAGGCAGGGAAACTCTGATGTTTTACCCCATTCTAGAGCTGATGTTGTTCCAGAAGGTGGGAAGAAGGAGGCCACAGTTGTGTCGGAGCCCACTGTTTTAGGAGGTGTGGTACAGGCGGTGACGAGCAGTGTTGCCCCTGCTTCTTCAAATGCCCCCTACCTGTATTCTGGTTCAGTGAAGGTAAATGGCGTGCAGCATCCGGTACGCATTCTTCGTGACACTGGTTCTTCAATTTCTTTGTGGATAAGGCCAAATACTGAAGTTCTTGATATTGCAGGACGAGAGTTTGTTCTGATTAGGGGAGTAGCAGGTGCAAAGACTGTGCTGCTAGTTTCTTGTGAGGTTAAATGTCAGTTGTTTTATGGATTGGCACGATTGGGTGTTGTATATTATTTACCAGAGAGTGGTGTTGATTTAATGCTTGGCAATGACCTAGTGAGAGGTGAGGAGATTACCAGTCCAGTTTTGTCAGAGATGCCATTGCCCGATGTTCCTCCGCAGGTTGATCCCAATGTTGCAGAGGTATTTCCAGTTTGTGCAGTGACTAGGTCCATGTCACGTGCAGAGAGGAGTCGACAGGAGAAGGTTTCTTGTAGTGTGCCCTGCGGTATCGTACCAGAGGCAACAGTTAGACCTACGTCTGAGGACACAAAAAAATCGGACAATGAGATATCTTTGGAAGATACATTTATGGGTTCTTTGGAAGATATTCCACCTGTTCCTTTGGAGGAGGTGAATATTGAGAAGTTAAAGGAGTTGCAGTCTGGAGACCAGGAGATTCAGAGGTTGAAGTTGTGTGCAGTGCATGATTTTGAGAAGGAGAAGGGTGGATGTTTTTATGTGTAACATGAGATTTTGTGGAGACAGTGGAGACCTCCACCTGTGAATGTAGATGATGAGATGTGGGACTACTATCAGATCGTAGTACCTAATGTGTGCAGGCAGGAGTTAATTCAACTGGCCCATTCTGCTCCATCTGCAGGTCACATGGGTGTAAGGAAGACTACTGAGAGGCTGCGTGCAGAATTCTACTGGCCCTGCATGACGGCAGATGTGGCTAAGTTCGTCAAACATTGTCATACCTGTCAAGTAGTGGGTAGGCCGAATCAGTCTGTCCCTATGGTACCTCTTGTTCCCATTCCTGCCATTGATCCCCCTTTTTCCAGGTTAATTATTGATGTGGTGGGACCCTTGCCCCCAGCTTAGAGCAGTAACTCATATCTGCTCACTATCATTGATCCCTCCACAAGGTACCCTGAGGCGATACCTCTATGTTCGATCAAAGCTAAGGCAGTGGTTACAGTTTTGCTAGATTTCTATACACAGTTTGGTTTGCCCTGGGAGGTTCAGTCAGATAGAGGGTCTAATTTCCTTTCCAACATCTTCCAGCAGTCATTAGCTTAACTTGGCATTACACACATCAAGAGCAGTGCCTACCATCCAGAGACGCAAGGTGCCTTGGAGCTTTACCACCAGACACTCAAGAATATGCTCCACAAGTACTGTCTGGAGCACTCTAAGGACTGGGACCGTGGTGTGCCATTCCTCCTGTTCGCTACGAGGGAAGTCCCCTAGGAGAATTTGGGTTTCTCTCCTAATAAGCTCGTGTTTGTCCATCGAGTTCGGGGTCCCCTGAGCTTGGTTAAGCAGTAACCTCGCCAAGGGCCAGAACGATGATGACCTAGATGAAAAATCTCAGTCGTGGATTGCCAACAGAGCCGAGGACATTGAACACTTCATACTCAGCCACATGGATCGTGCACAACCCCGTGATGACTACCTTGAGCTCCTCCATCTGTCTTTGGCTTTCCTTGGCAAGAAGCTAGCACGGATGCCCTTTCACCATCCAGGTGCCCGTCACAGAGCACGTTGGATGGCCAAAGGCCTTTACTGCCTCAAGATCTTCCTTTTCAGAAATCAGCTGAAGGATACAGCCTCCTTCCCCTTCACATGGCATCAAAAAGAGGCTATGAAAAGCATCTGCATCTTCCTCATCACCATCTATGTGATGCAGTAGTTTGAAGCCCCAAATCCTGTCGACGCTCCAATCAATGACCTCAGTCTCCTGAAGAAGATTGAAGAATTCAAAGAGGTGGATCCCGTTGTAGCAAAGAAGGCACTGGACAAAGTCAAAAGCCACCTCTGGTACCTCAGTGAGGACCTGGCTTCACTAGCCATGTACTCTGACAAAGTCTCTGCTGAGAAAAAGCAGGAAATGCTGAAAAATATGACCACAGCACTGCCGAGGACGAAGGGTCTGCATCATTTGAACATGAAGACGTTTCATAAGGCATCAGATCTAAGAATCTCTAAGTTTATCACCCAGAAGTCGAAAAACCTCTTCCAGTGTCTGAAGCTGGATACTCTGACAAGCATTAATGACCTCTGCCCCATTCCTGATGTCATGGTCCACCTCAAAGTGGTCAATGACGTTGCTGGGCAGGCAATCAAACTGGCAATGGACTACAACGGTGATCTGATGAAGAATGAAGAAGAACGACAGCTGATCTTCCATGTTGTGCAGCACCACAGAGCCTTCTACGACTTGACCAAAAAATCCCACATGTAATAAACTGATTATGTTTGTTGCATAGCTCAAAAATATTGTTTCCTTTTGTATTACATTGTTTATTTTTACCTTTCTTAACCATACCCTTCACGTACTCAGATCAGTTAGATTTACAGAATGCAGGGGGTGGTGAGGCACGACTTTGCACTGGAAAAAAAAAAAAAAAAAAAAAAAAAAACTTTGCTTGAATGCTTTGTAAAGTGGAATCAATTGCATACTTTGCCCACCTAAATATCCAAAATATTTTTTTCTACCCTATAGGTGCTGAACACCCTAATACAGCATTTCTCAACCGGGGTTCCCCGGAACCCTAGGGTTCCGCAAGAGGTCGCTAGGGGCTCCCAGAGAAATAGTGATAAATAGCCTATATCATATGTAAATGCATTTATGAGTCATTCTTGTATTTAATTTCATATCTGTAATCTTATTATACACGTGAATCATCAAGTGACTCACTCAAGTACAGGACGCTTGCACGGTCTCCATCAGTCCTGAATGTACAGTACAGTACTTCGTGGCGTGCTGGTGCAGTCCCTCATTCACCCACGTTATTTAGTAAATGATATCCATCATTTAGGGATTTTATATGAATTTTAACAGTTTACCTATGATTATGATTTTGTTAGTTTATGGAAAGTTTGTGTGTGTGTTTCTCTCTCTCTCTCTCTCTCTCTCTCTCTCTCTCTCTCTCTCACCCAAGGTTAATTCTTCTGTTTGCCTCAATTTTCTTCAGTTTTATTTGTTTAAGTTTTATTCATCAAGTTATTGTAGTAGTACTTGTAGTTATTATCGGTTTTCGTTCTGTTTATATGTTATATATGATACTGGTTATTTATGTTTATTTTTGTGTGTGAATGAAAACCTCCGTATAAGGTCTCTTAAACAAGCAGTGTGATTTCAGTTATTAATTTATTTTTACGCATTTATTATTTTTTGCACTGTCAATAAACTTCAGATAAACTTAAGTTATTTTTTGCTTAAACCAGTTATCAGAACAAATATACTGTGTTCTCCTTATGAACTTTACGTTTATACAGGAGAACGAAAGATATTAATTATGACATGTACTTTTTCTGTAAGGGTTCCCTTAGACATGAATTTATATATATATATATATATATATATATATATATATATATATATATATATATATATATGCAGATCATCATCAGCAGCAGCCATTACAAGTGCACTGCTGAACAAAGGCCTCCCCCAACCTTCTCCACGACTTCCTTGACTGAGCCAAACTCTGTCAAGTTTTTCCTGCAAACTTCTCTGTCTCATCTCTCCACCTCCTGTATGGTCTTTTTCTGCTATGCTTACAGTCCCTTGGAGTGCAGTCAGTCTCTTGCTCCATCGGTTATCCCTTATTTGTGCTACATAACTTGCCCGCTTCCATTTCTGGTCTTTTATATTTTCTATGATGTCTTTGACTTTAGTCTCCTCTCTCACCCAACTTAATCTGTCTGTGTTTCTTAAAGATATTCCGAACACTGACCTCTAAATGGCTCTTCTAGAACGGATTAGTTGATTTTCCATTGACTTAGTTACTTTCCAGTTCTTATTACTGTACATCACAGCTGGGATTATACATTAGTTATATAGTTTACATTTCATACATATTGACAAACTACTTTTCATGATGTCTCAGTGTTTACAGAAAGCTTTCCGTCAATAGTAATGCATCTTTTTAAATCGCTATCATGGTCTCTCCTTTGTTTTAGTATTTGCCACGAGTCATTGTTCTAGATTTCTTCAGGAATTTCTTCCCTTATTCTGCTGAAGCTCTTTGCTGTATTAAAAATAAACATTATTTTTGTTCACTTTATCTTCAGCCCTACTTTGAGACTCTCTTTTTAGGTCATTTAACATTTCTTCCTATGCCTCTGCTGTTTCTGAGATTAAGACAATGTCATCTGCAAAATTTTAAGTGGTTTAGGTTTTCTCCATCTATATTTACTCCTTTCTTCTCCCAGTCTAGCTTTCTGAAAATAACTTATAGGCATGTTGTTAGTAATTTTGGTGAAATTGTATTCCCCTAACGCACGCCCTTCTCAGTCTTGAGTTTATCCAAGTCTGTTATTTAACTGTAGCAGTTCCCTCTTTATATTTGTTATAAGCAGTTTTACAGTATTCATATTTACTCCCTGTTCCTGAGTGAATTATAGTTGCTATCTGCTCCAAAGAGTCGAAACTCTTTTTTGAAATCAACAAAACCTAAACCTAAGCACAGTGGTTTAATATATTCTGTAGTGTTTCCTGATTCAATGTGTGTAGATGATTAGTAGTCGAATACCGGCTTCGGAATCCTGCCAGTTCACGAAGATGGTATTCTTCCAAATTTGTTGTTATTCTGTTCGTAAGGACTTTAGTGAAGAGTCTGTAAACAACTGATAATAAAGTAATGGGTTGACAGTTACTACGAGCATCTGAGTTGCTTTTTATTTTTTGTAAATCAAAATAACTATTGCATTACACCATGTTTTGGGAATTTTGTTTTTCATTATACGCTAGGTATATATATATATATCTATATCTATCTATCTATTTATTAATCTATCTATCTATATATATATATATATATATATATATATATATATATATATATTGTTAACCCCTTAACCGCGGGGCGTCACTTTCGTGACGCTCGGCTACAATGGATCATACCGCGGGGCGTCACTTTTGTGATTCTGTGTTATTTTGAATTATCCCGGGCTCTCAAGTGGTGGCTTGTATCATATATCAGTACTGCCAATGTTCAACACTAGTCAGCACTCCAAATCTCATCTGTACTCCCATCCATTGTTGACATTTTAGCTATTTTAACCCCTTCCTGACTCCCCTCCCTACCTGCCCTCCATTACCCTCTCCTCTCACCTCCCACGCCGCGCTGCGCTACGGAAATTTCCCCCTTCTCTTTCCACAGATTTCATCCATTGAAATAAGGCCTATGCCCTATATTTTTACCCAATAATATATACCAAAAAAAACAGGTAAGTGATAGTGTTATACTCCAGAAATTGCCTAATTATCACCTGACAACACCTCACGTGCATTCATTCGCTACATTACCACGGTAATTTCCCCTTTGATTTATGCCTTGTAATCGATGTCTGTAATAAAAATATATATCAGATAGGAAGGTAGAATCCTAATTGACATTTACAGTCACCTGGAACTACCTATTTCTATATTTATTGCCGAGATTTTCTACCTATAAAAAATTAGCATGTAAGTTAGCAGCAGTAAGCCTAAAGTGTCATTGTCAACCCTTCCCTTCTCAGATAATTTACCCCCTTCTTGACTCCTCCCTACTTGCCCTCCATTACCCTCTCCTCTCACCTCCCACGCCGCGCTGCGCTACGGAAATTTCCCTCTTCTTTTTCCACAGATTTCATCCATTGAAATAAGCCCTATGCCCAATATTTTTACCCAATAATATATACCAAAAAAAAAACAGGTAAGTGATAGTGTTATACTCCTGAAATTGCCCAATTATCACCTGACAAAACCTCACGTGCATTCATTCGCTACATTACCACGGTAATTTCCCCTTTGATTTATGCCTTGTAATCGATGTCTGTAATAAAAATATATATCAGAAAGGAAGGGAGAATCCTAATTGACATTTACATTCACCTGGAAGTACCTATTTCTTTATTTATTGCCGAGATTTTCTACCTATAAAAAATTAGCCTGTAAGTTAGCAGCAGTCAGCCTAAAGTGTCATTGTCAACCCTTCCCTTCTCAGATAAGCCGCGGCATTTAGTTCCTTGTCCTCCACTGCAGAGACAACATGTCGCACTCGCGCCCCGCCATTCCTGCCGCTTCTGCGCCCATTGCAAAGGGCCCCGTGACCTCTACCCCCAAGAAAAGTGTTGAGGCAAGCAGGAAAGGCCTCAGTGACTCTGCAGTGGCACGAGAACTTGCTGAATTGTCGATGATAATAATGGACAGCGATTTTGACGATTCCGGTGAATCGTGTGATGAGCCGGGTGAACTTATCGCGCCAGAAACAGCGACAACAAGTGCTCCTACCAGTGAATCTGTGTGTAGCTCCAAGGGAAAGGAGCCTTTAGTGCAGGAAGGAAAAGAATTTGGGAAGGGAGTGAAAAGGCGGCGTGTTAGCCCCAGAACAATGCCCCCACGTGACCCAGCCCGCCATGAGTCACGAGATCATTCACCTCCCCGTTCCCCAAGCCCCGCTTTACTCATCTCGTCATCATCGTCGGCTGAGTTATCTCCGGAGTCTTCGTCGTCGGAGTCACCACCAGCATCAACAGTGAAGGCCGGCCGTAGAGGTAGAGGTAGATCTAAGAGAGTGAGAAGTAGTGTAGCTAGTAGGGTAAGGGCTGCTAGTGCTGTACGGCAACCTAGGGTCAGTGCGAGTGACCTTGACCGTGATAAGCCTCCCTCTCAGCCAACCTCCACCACCACCACCACCACCATCCCTCCACCGCCACGCCAGGGAATCCTGGACGCCTTCGCGTGGACGGAAGGGTCAGATTTTGTCCCCGAAAACCTGGTTTTCGATGAGAGCTCGTCAGGAGTTCAGCCTGCCTTCACTATGGACGAAAATGCTGAGTGTGTCGACTACCTTTTGGCCTTCCTAGATGACGAAGTCATGCAGCACATATGTGATGAGACTAACAGGTTCGAATCACAACGTGCTGCTAGTGGTACAGGTGCAGCCAAGATGCAACAGTGGACCATGCTGGGAGTGCAGGAGCTGTATGTGTTCTTTGCCCTCATGCTTCTTATGCCACACTCCAAGAAGCATGAGTTGGAAGAATACTGGTCCATGGACCCCTTACTACCCTCACCGACCTTCAACAAGTACATGGCCAGAGATCGCTTCCGGAACATCATGGGAAACCTGCACTTTGCCGACAACGATGTACCTTCCCAAACCGACCCACTCTGGAAGATCCGGGAGATTCTGAACAGAATGAAGGATAAGTTCATGTCATTCTTCCACCCATTTCAGAAGGTTGTCATTGATGAGTCCTTGGTTCTGTTCAGAGGACGTCTTCGGTTTGTTCACTACATTCCAAGCAAACGCCATCGCTTTGGAATTAAGTTCTTTGTACTGTGCGACTGTAAGACGGGGTACATCCTTGACTTCGTCATATATTCAGCCAGCACTGTCGATCTCGATAAAACACACCCCCTTGGCTTCTCAGGCTGTGTAGTGAAAGTGCTCCTAGAAAAGTATTTTGGTGGGAATCATGTGCTGTATACAGACAACTACTATACAGCACCGAAACTTGCCAAATACCTTTCTGAGCACGGCATTGGCTCCTGCGGCACTGTCAAAAGTAATCGTGCCAACTTCCCCAAATTCCCAGAGGCAGGAAACTCGCAGCGAGGAGACGTGCACCTACGCAAGTCTGAGAAGATGCTGGCAATACGGTGGCATGACAAGAGAGTCGTGCACATGCTCACCACCGTACATAAGGGGGAGATGAGAGACAGTGGGAAGGTCGACCGTAGGACAGGCGAACCTGTGATGAAACCTGATGCTGTGTTGGACTATAATATAAACATGCGGCTGGTGGACAAGTCCGACATGATGATTGGTGAGATCGACTGCCTCAGGAAGAATACTAGGTGGTACAGGAAAGTTTTTCTGCATCTCATAGATATGACGATGCTGAACGCCTTCATCCTGTACAAGATGAAGGTAAAGCCACCCAAGTCCTTCTCCCTGAGGTTGTTCGCCAGGACTTGTGTCCAGCAGCTGCTGGAAAAATATGGTAAGGTGCAAGCAGCAACTCCAAGGCGCCATCCAGTTACACTTCCCGACCGACTTGAGCAGAGGGCGTATATGGAGCGGCACAGACTTGAGCTAATGCCTGCCACAGGGAAAAGGAAGGCTGCGATTCGCAGGTGTCAGGTATGTGCGCATACCACACGCCGCACACCTGAGCATAAACGCACCTCTTGGCAGTGCGCTGAATGCCAGGTTCCCCTCTGTGTAACCTGCTTCTTCGATTATCACAGCCAGAAGCAGTTCTAACAGTGCAAGTGTGGAAGCAGAATTATTTGGAAATAATGTGTAAATAATGTGTAAATAATGTGTAAATAGCAGGTGAAAGCAATGGATGTTCAGTTCATATGATTGAACAGTGTACTATAGTTTCATCTTACTGAAAGTGACAGTGAATAACATATTGTAAGTAAAATAGAAGGGTAAATATTGAAAATAGAATAGAAAATGTAAATAGTAATGTAAGTAATTAGTAATATAAGAATATGAGTACAAATAATTTATGTTATAACAGTGAGAGTGAATCCGTGGCTCTCTACGTATTTTACTGACTGAAAAATAGAATGACTTCAGTGACAATAAAATAATACGACTGAATGAAACTTATGGAGAAAGACTCCAGATATATATAAGTGTGATATAGTAATAGAAATATAAAGTGTGAGGGGTTTTATGAATAATAAATGACAGAGTGCCTAGAGCGAACTAGCGCAAGTGCGGCGATCAGACGCGCTCGTAATTTCCATTGCTTTCACACTGTTTTTTTTTTAGTATGGATCCCAAACTACTTGAAAATGGTAGAATAGTGTTTATAGTGTTTGTATCTGGCTGTGGTAATCATATAACGGGTTGTCGGGAAGTGTAAAGTGGAGACTTAGTTACCCTACTTCAGAGGTCTCCACAAGTCCTACGGAAACTGACGAAGGCTCAACAATCATTCCAGGAGAAAGCTGAAGGTATGTGCTATAAGCATATATAATTTTATTATTCTAGGACTAATAACTGATTTTTAGCAAATATTTTTTGAGAGTCTCTCGGAGCCCAAATAACCCCGCGGGACATGCAAGTAATTGGTAAACAAGCCCGCGGTGTAGGGGTTAAGAATGGTTTAGATATAAATAATACGATAGATGTACTTTACCCTTAACAATTTAGGACAAACGAAATCCTCAGCGCATGGTATGAAAGTAAAGTCATATAATTCTTTCATGAAATTAAGAAAGCGCAGAAAAGGTGAAGAAGGAATTATGCATCTAACACTGAGATAACTCCTTTAATACGAGGACGTTTTTACCCTATTATTCAAGCTATCTCCAGACAAGCTCATTCAGGTTAAGAGGGTTATTACAGGTAATGTCTGACTCTGGAAATAGGCTTAACTCTGGATAGGTAATCCTGTACCAGATGAACGCATTAGGTATTGACACTTGCCAGTGTACCCCAAATAGAAAAAAACAAAGAAAAAGAAAACGGCAGTACCAGTTTTTCAGTTTAATGGTCTATCTATCTATCTATCTATTGCCAGACGCCTCAATCCCGTTTGGGGTGGCCACAAACAAATCGCCTCCAAGTCGCCCTGTCCCCCGCCATTTCACTGCCCTGCTCCCAACTCACACCCCCCTCTCTCATATACCTCTCCACCCCATCTCTCCATCTCATCCTTGGCCTCCCCCTCCCTCTTTCCCCCTCCACCTCACTCACATACACTCTCTTCGTCAGTCTTTCACCCTCCATCCTCTCCACATGGCCAAACCACCTCAGTGTGTTCCTCACAACGCTTCCAATCACATCCACATCAACACCACAACGCTCCTTTATATCCTCATTCGTCAGCCTGTCTCTCCATGTGACTCCACAGGCTCCTCTTAAATAACTCATTTCCACGGCTCTCACTCTTGACTTGTGTCCCTCCAACAACGTCCAAGCTTCACTTCCGTACGTTAGAGTTCGTATCACAATACTGTCATGTAACTTTTTCACTTCCATGCTCACTTCCCTGTTTCTTATCACTGCTTTCAAAGAACCAGCAACCTTTCTTCCCTGCTGTACCCTTTCAAGCACTTCACCCTCCAAACCTCCATCCTTACTCATCACACTACCCAAGTACTTAAACATACTCACATTTTCCAATTCCTCACCATCCAACCTCGCTATACATTCACTGACTTCACCTCTCTCAAAGACCATCACTTTACTCTTCCCTACATTCACCTTTAGATTCCGTTTCTTACACACTCTCTCAAACTCATCCACCAAGCCTTGCAGCTCCCCTTCGTCTTCACTCAACAACACAGTATCATCTGCAAACAACAGTACAGGGAGTTTCCAAACACAATCCTCTCTCACCAGGGCCACTCCAACATCCACTACCCTACCTTGTACCTCTTTTATTACCCCATCCATGTACAGATTGAACAACCATGGAGACATGACACATCCCTGTTTCAACCCAACTTTCAAAGAGAAAAATTCACTTAGTTCACCATCCACACGCACTGCAGCCTTCGCACCATCGTACATACTCTTCACAGCATTCAACAACTTCCCATCTACTCCATATATTCTTAACACTTTCCACAATCCTAGTCTATCCACCCTGTCATATGCTTTCTCCAAATCCATGAAAGCCGCATACAACTTCTTTCCCTTCTCTAGAAACTTTTCCACTAAAGATCTGAGAATGAATATCTGATCTACACAACCTCTTCCCTTCCTAAAGCCTCCCTGTTCTTCTCCAACTAATTTCTCTGTTCTTTCTCTAACTCTGTCAATAAGTATCCTACCATACACTTTTCCTATTATACTAAGAAGACAAATGCCTCTATGATTACCACACACTTCTTTTTCCCCTTTTCCTTTGTACAAGGGAATAATTATACCTGACTTCCAATCCTCCGGGACTCTACCTTCCTCCCAGGCCAATCTGCACATCTTCCACATCCATTCTACTACTATCTCTCCCCCATGCTTCAGCATTTCACCACACACTCCATCAATTCCTGGGGCTTTCCCCGATTTAACTTTCTTCATTGCTTCCACAACTTCTATCTTACTGATTTCTTCCTCTCTTCTCACCTCCCTCCTTCTCCCAGCCATTCCCCAGCCACTTATACTCGCATTACTTCCATCCTCCACGTTCAACAATTCCTTAAAGTGTTCTCTCCATCTGCTCACTTTTTCTCCCTTCTCCACTAGTAATCTACCATTTTTATCTTTCACTCCCCTGATAACTTCACTTCCACCCTGTCTTACTCTTTTCACCTCTTTCCAGAACATTTTCTTACAGTCCCTCCACTTTACACTCAAATTCCTTCCAAATTCCTCATCCACTCTCTTCTTACTCTCTCTTACTAATCTTTTCACCTCTCTCTTTCTTTCTACATATAACTCTCTCTTCCGCCTCTCAATTTCTTCCACGCCCCTATTTCTCATCCATTCATTGTATGCTTTCTTCTTTTGTGCCACAGCCTGTTTCACCTCTTCAGTCCACCAAGCTGTTCCTTGCACCCCCCTCCGTCTTCTCTTCCTTCCACACACCACATCACATGCTGCACATATTTCTTCTGTAAATATTCTACACACACCTTCCACGTCCCCCATCTGCTCCAACTCATATTTGCCTAATCGTTCCTCCACTTCTCTCTTATACTCTGCCTTTTTCTCATCCTCTTGTAACCTTTCCACTCTCCTTGCAACTACTCCTTCCTCTCGTCTTTCCCTTCTTCTATTCCTCCATCTTACTTGAACTTTAATTCTGGCCACCACCAAGTAGTGATCAGAAAGTCCACTCCCCCAACCTCTATAAACTCTTCTATCTATCTATCCATCTATATACCTAGGCTGCTTCCCCCAAGGAAAGGGAGGTAGCCGAGACAGGACGACTCACTCTCCATTTACTCATCCATTCAAACACATTTATTCGCATCTTAGCCCCAAAGGGGAGAACGGACAGATCCTCACCGCACCACACCGCACAAGGGTCAACTGCACAATGCAATCAGTGACATCCGCAGCAGGGCCCGACAGCAGAACTGGTTTACCCTTGCCACATCATAATACACCCATCCCCTTACCCGCACCTGACCTGACTAGCTGATCAGGTGCATCCAATATACATCTTCGCATCCTTTCATCCACACACACATAATCAATCATTGCCTTCCTTTCACTCAGTTCACCACCCACCCTTCTCATCACTCGCCATGTATACCTGTGGATCATTTTATGCCTGAAGAGGGTATTGGCTATCACCAACCCCCTCCCAGCACAAATGTCCACTAACGCACTCCCATTCTCATCTATCTCAGCAGGCACACCCCACTCACCAACTATTCCATCCACCGTCACATTCCCAACTTTACCATTCATATCACCAATCAAAAACACTCTCTCATTCCTTCCAAACTTTTCCATGCACACTTCTACATTTGTCCAGAACTCTTCTCTCACTCTTCTAGCACGATCTTGCGTTGGCGCATACACACACACAATCGCCCACATTTGTATTCCAACTTTCAACTTTACCCACACAATCCTTGATCCAACTGATCCATACTGTCTTATGCTCCTCTTCCATCTTTTACTCACAACTATACATACTCCTTCCTTTGCCCTCTCATTCTCACCTACTCCTGCACATATACCCCATCCATACTCCCATTCTCTCACACTTTCTCCTCTCCATTTTGTTTCAGTTATTCCACATACATCCACTTTCGCATCCTCAAGCACCTGGACAATCTCTCTCTCTTTCACCTCATCATTTGCTCCCCTTACATTCCAAGTTCCAATTGCAATGTCCTTTGTCCGGTCCTTGGTCGTCAACGTTTGGTCAGTCCTTGTCCGAGGCTTATTGTTTGTTTTTTTAGTTAGTTGTTTTCCGGGGAGGGGCACTAACCCTCCGCCAACCCTTTTAGTCGCCTTTTACGACAAGCAGGGATACTGACTTATGCCATGTATTTATTACCGGTATGTTATAAATACAAAATAATAATATTAGAGTTAATGCAATGAGTATTTGAAATAAATGTGCAAAACATGTACTTTCTTTTATACGATGAAAATATAACTAAGTTCCCTGAAGATCCCAGTACTTTCACTGACAGTATGATGAATGATGAGCATATGGGAGGACTGACGCGTCTGGTAGTGCACACACATTAGCAGACGAGACAAGCAAAACGTTGACTTTTTCAGTGATGGCGATGCATAGCAAGCACCATACCTAGCCCTTACATAAACTATGTTTTTGCTGACTTATATCTAAAAGAAATAATGAAATTATGAAATGAGAGGGGGCAGCATTTGGAAACATCCTGTATTGTTGTGTTTCAGATGATACTGTATTGTTAAGTGATGACGAAGGGGAAATGCAAGGTTTGGTGAATGAATTTGAGAAAGTGTGTAACAAACCGAATCTAAAGGTGAATGTAGGGAACAGTAAAGTTGTGGTCTTCGAGGAAAATGAAATAGCCTAACCTACAATGAGGTTAGATGATGAGGAAATGGAAAATGTGAGTGCATTTAAGTACTTGGGTAATGTGATGAGTAAGGATGGAAGTTTGGAGAGTGAATTGCTTGAAAGGGTACAGTAAGGAAGAAAGGTTGCTGGTTCTTTGGAAACAGTGATAAGAAATAGGGAAGTGGGCATGGAAGTAATAAAGTCGCTGCAAGATAGTATTGTGATACCAACTCTAACGTATGGAAGTGAAGCTTGGACCTTGCTCGAAGGACACAAGACAAGAGCAAGAGCAGTGGAAATGAGTTATTTGAGAGGAGCATGTGGAGCTGCATGGAGAGACAGACTGACAAGTGAGGAAGTGAAGGAAGGTTGTGGTGTGGGGGTGGATATGGCAGAAAGCGTTTCGAGAAATACCGGTACATTGAGGTGGTTTGGCTATGTGGAGAGGATGGAGAGCGAGAGACTAGCCAGGAGAGAGTGTGAGTGAGGTGGAAGGGGATAGGTAGAGGGAGGCCGATGTTGAGATAGAGGAATGGAGTGAAGAGGTATATGAGAGAGGGGCGTGAGTTGGGAGGAGGGCAGTAAAATCGCGTGGGCCATGGCGACATGGAGACGATTTGTTTGCGGCCACCCGTTACGGGACTGAGGCGTCTGGTAATAGACAGAGATAGAAGTTATGGTGCGCCAGACAGGTTGCCACTCATCACCAAAATCGTGTTATACTAACACTTAATAAATGTTAGGAATAAGGTCTGGTATTTTTAAGTTGAAAGTTATTAATTTTGCTTTTCATTGTGTTGATATCTTCATTTCAATTGAACATAAGTAATTTGGTGCCCTCTTTTTCTCAATGACCTAGGCGGGTGCCCTTTCTTCCTCCTCCATCCCCTCCCCCTCCCAATGTATACCCCTGATACAGTGATCACTGTTACCAACTTCTTGTATTACCGTAACATTACTCACTAAGTTTTCTACTATATTTCCTCGTTGTTTTGGATGGTCAGCGAGATGACAGCATGAACCTTCTTATACTGTAAGTTGGTGTAAAAGGTTTAATCCGGAGTGAAAGGGTAGTGTTTCTTTCAAGTCTCGAGAATGGAACTCGAGTGCTTCTAGGTGCGACCTAGATATGCTAACCAATGCTCAAGTCTTTCTACCAGCACACCACCAAGAACAAGCAGAAATTATGGGTCACGAATGTATATTTGAGTCCACCACAGGAATTAATAAAATTTCCTCCACTACTGTGACTACCACACTACCAAACCACCACCAATAACCTGCCTCCACTAACACACACATGCACACGCACACACCACTATCATTGTAATTCAAAATTCCCACCACCGCTATGTCCAGGCACAACTGTCACCACCAGAACCACTGTCACCACCATCTCAAACTACCTCCACTCCGATCACCACTACAGACTTTTTTTTTTTTTTCGGTGTAGAGGATAGAGTGAGCTTTGTCGGCCCAACAAAACAACAGGTCCCGTACTCACGAAGTATTTTAAGCTGATGTTGAAAATAAAATTGCATATTTATATTCTTCATTTACAGGATTACCACACTGCAAAGGCAGGGTGAATAAAGAAGGGAAAAGAACAGGAAAGCCCTGAAATATGGTTAAGATCCATTATGAACACGTCCTCAGTGGACTCTGAGAAAAACTCAATTCAGGCACTGCAGTTTTTGTCCGGGTTAATCAAAGGCCGATGTTTCCTACTGTTTTCTCATATACTGTCTCTTTTTCTCTGCCTGTGTGTCTGTCTCTTGTTTGTTTGCCTTTCTCTCTGTCCCTCTGTCTGTTTGTCTGTCTTTCTGTCTGTCTGAGCCTAGTGGCTCTCTCTCATTTGAATGTAATCGTCTTGCGTTAACTAGAATGGAATAGCATTGTTGTCCAGACACTGAAACAGTAAACCAATAATTAGATAAAAAATGACAAGAAAATATTGCGACTAACCTCTCAGAATATGATGCCAAATATTTAAGTCCATTTTCACAATGGGTTTTGAAGAGTGTGAATGTTCCATTTATTTTTAATGAAGTAAGGCGAACATTATGTTTACATTTATAATATACCATAAAAATGCGTGTAACTGCACAGACGTAAATTACGAAATTAAGTCATGCTGCTGCCGGATGGTACATATTAAGCTTAGGGCAATACCCTATTATTAGTGTGGGGTTTACTGAAGGCTACACATAACCCTTCCAGTTAGAAAGGCCTCTCATATGCGGAATAAGATCGTCTGGTGATAGCAGGAACAAACAGAAAAATAAGCCATCGGACTGAAAGGATTAGGTAATGTATACAGAGCTGTCTATCTGTTTATTAGGCTTTGTGTCGCATTAACTCTCGCAGTATCAGTTCTCATGTATCTGTTTGTCTTTCTACATGTCCGAGACAATTTTTTTCTTTCTCTCCTTCTGCTTTTCTGTCTGTCTGTCTGTCTATAATCTTTCACAGTATTATTACTCATTAGTACCTTATAATTATTAATTCCGCGCCGTGGACTGAGAGCGTCTATTACTTTTTTTAGCGCACGTGTGATTGTGTGTGTGTGTGTGTGTGTGTGTGTGTGTGAGAGAGAGAGAGAGAGAGAGAGAGAGAGAGAGAGAGAGAGAACAAAAAACTCAGAGTTTCTAACAGCTTTTAAAACAAACTTCGTGGAAGAGCTGAGGAGTAGTTCATGAGGAAAAAACTGTTTTTAAGAGCAATAGGAGAAGGTCACGGACTTGGTCAAACGTTGGCCAATCAAAATCTACTTAAACATTTTTTTTTTTTAACTGAACATCGACCAAATTTGAGGAATGATTGAAAGAGTGGTAGGAATCAAGTGAGGCTAATTTAAGAACAGTCAGTAAAAAGATCAGGGTAACTAAACAAGATCAAAATTCAACTACTGTATTTGGTAAAAAATATAAATCAAACAGTTTTTAGCAACACTGTTAGTGAATTGGGAAAGGGTCGCACAAAGAGTAGACTTAAGTTTTTTAGAAAAATAGGCCAAAAGTATAAGGTCATGTAAATATAAGCAGTTTAAATCCAATATAAACCATACTTTCTCGTTTCAGGGAACAATAAAGGGTTTCATTTTTTAGGAAAATCAGTCAAAGGTCAAGGTTACAGGGCATGGCCAAAATTCAACTTGTGTGAGTGCTGTAGACAAATGAACTAAAATAGTTTTCGTTTGTTATAGCCAAATTTGGTGGGACGATTGAGGGTGGATCAAAGAGTAGAGATATTGTTTTCATAGAAGAACAGGTCAAAAGTCAAGGTAAACTTAAGCAGCTTTTAACGGATTTACACAAAACATAAGGAATGGGTTAATGGTCAAGGAAGAACAAAGGGATTCTGTTTCGAGAAGAATCTGTTGAAGGTCAAGGACACAGGGCAAGGTCAGAGTTCGACCCATGTGTCTTTGGGCGAACAAAATAACAATTTTGATTTGGTATGGATCAAAACTGATGGATGATTTGCAGATCACCCATGAGAGTGACCTATTCATCTTGAGAGAGAGAGATAAAAGGTCAAAGTACCATGACAAGGTCAACTTAAACATTTTTTGTATGATACAGAATAAACTTCATGGAGAGGTTCGGGTAAAAAAAGTTTTAAAAATCGATTTTAAGAACAGTAAAAAAAAAAAAAAGGTTACGGAGAAAGATCAAAGTTCAGGGTCACTGGACAAAGTCAAACAGTTCTGATCTGATTTGAACAAACTTGGTGGAAGCGTGAAGAGTTAGGCAAGAATGAAGTAATTCCATTTTGAAAGTAATCTGTCAAAGGTCAAATTGACAGGGCAAATTTGGATATGCGGCCCTGATATCAGTTGATAATCGTGGGCGTTGCACTCTTCGAGTAGTCCTTTTTGATTATTTTTTTCTGCCTCTCTATCTACAGTATGTACAGTACAATACCATTACCTGCCTAAGTAGCTCTCTCTCTCTCTCTCTCTCTCTCTCTCTCTCTCTCTCTCTCTCTCTCTCTCTCTCTCTCTCTCTTTGTCTGTGTATCTCTGTATGTATCAATCTGTCTGTACATATTTCTCTATACGTATGTGTAGTTATCTATTCATCTTTTTTTTTTTTTCTTGTTTGTGTTTGTATGTCTGCCGCTTTGACTGTCTGCCGGTATGTATTGCAAGTTCTGTCTTTCAGCCTCTTTCGCTAACCTCACAGTCTAGTCCTTTACCTATATACATGGATCTATTCCTATCATTGTCTGTGTAATACGGACTGCCTATCCGACTGTCTGTGTTCTTGTCTGTATCTATCAGTCAGTCTATCTCTTTACATTATATCTCTTTCTAGCTGCCTATATGATTTATTATAAATCTATATACTTCTACGTAGCTGTATATATGTTTCATTGTTTATCTCGCCATCCATCACCCAGTCCCTCTAAATTTCTAATTAATTTTCTGTTTATTCATATAGCTATATATATTTATATGTCTAGCTGCGTATCACATTCTCTACTGTATTGTTGGTTCCTTTCCTACGAGAACAACCAACTGTTACCAGTTCTGACTTATTCAAAAGTGTTAAATCCGAATCGCGACCAAGACACGTTTAAGAGATTCGAAGCACCCAGAAATGGATTGAGGAACGTAGGAAAAGCGGATGCTGTGGGGAGAGGTGTGTGTGGGGGGAGTGGGGGTGACGCAGGTTTGGGGACGGAAGGCAGATAAAGCACCGAAAATGAAACAGGAATGTGCAGCAATGATAAATTTAATACAAGATGGAAGTGTTATTGTTTAAGTGGTTGTGCGGATATATTAATGATAACCCTTATATCTGGAAGACGTGTTTTATACAAGATTCAGAACAAAGCTGTTAGAATTCTTAATAACCCTGGTATTACTAATAAACTACCTCCCCTACAAGTAAGAAAGAATGTTGCCTCCCTTGCGTTATTTTACAGATATTTCTACAGCAAATGCTCAGACGAAGTTGCATCTGTGGTGCCACCTCTCCATGCCTTCCCTCGTGCTACACGGGCAGCTGGCAGCGCTCATGACTGGAATGGCACTCAGCCATACTGCAGAACTTCTGCTTTTCAGATTTCTTTCATTCACCGAACTGCATCTCTCTGGAGCTCTCTTCCCCAGAGTTGTTTCTCTCCAAACTTCAACCTACTGCTGTTCAAGTCTAATTGTTACAGATATTTTATGAACAGAGGACATCAGTAATCTGGTGCATGGATTTGTTTTTTTGTTTTTTTATTCATTTGTTTTTTTTCCTTCCTCTGTTCTGTTACATATATATATCTATATATATATATATATATATATATATATATATATATATATATGTATAAAAGACGATATTATTCAACCTAAGTGAGACGTCCTTGTCTTGAAGGGGTTGGAACCATTCTCGACTGACAAATCCAAAAGCAGAAGTCTACTTTTTAAGTCTCACTTTAGATAAAGCCAGATTATTTTATTTAGCTTTAAGAAAAGCTCATTGGATTGAGGAAGTTAGAATTATTCTCGAATAAATCATTTTTAGTGGTTACTTATGTATACACAGCCACCACAAATACGATTAGACTTTCATGTTAATGCTTTTTCTTGTGAAACATTAATTATGTAGCTATGTTTGGAGTTTTTTTTTTTTTTTTTAAATAACAGAACGGAGGAAGGAAAAACAAATGGGGAAAAAAAAAATAATCCATACACCAGATTACTGGTGTCCTCTATTCATAAAATATCTGTAACAGTTAGACTTGAACAGTTGTGGGTTGAAATTTGGAGGAAAACAACTCTGGGGAAGCGAGTTCCAGAGAGATGCAGTTCGGGGAATGAAAGAATTCTGATAGGCAGAAGTTCTGCAATATGGTTGAGCAACATTCCAGTCATGAGCGCTACCAGATGCCCGTGTAGCACGAGGGAAGGCATGGAGAGATGGCACCATGGACGCAACTTCATCTGAGCATTTGCCAAAAAAATATCTGTAAAATAATGCAAGGGAGGCAACATTCCTTCTTACTTGCAGGGGAGGTAGTTTATATGTAATGACAGGGTTGTTAATGATTCTAACAGCTTTATTCTGAATTTTATCTAGTTGTCTTAATGCAACCTCTCCACAACCATTCCACAAGGGTGAGCAATATTCAAGCTGAGAGCGCACATGACTCTTATAAATTATAGCTAACTGCTCATCGGCGAAGAAGTTACGGACTCTGTACAACAATCCAAGTTTCTTTGAGGCGGTTTTAGCAAGTGATCTGACATGAGAGGTCCAGCTGAGGGCACTGTTAAGTGAGACACCAAGAATTTCAATACTTTTGGAGATGGGAATATTAGTAGCACTGAAGATAATGTACGAATCTGGCAATATCTGTCTATTAGTAAACTATATATTTAGTTTTACTAGCATTAAAAGAGACAAGATTGTTTTGTCCCCATTCACTGATTGTAGCTAGATCTTGATTTATGGAGATGGCTGTACTGAGTTGAGAGGTAGAGATAATAGACTTTGTAAATGGATGTCTGAGTGTGAACGAGCTATGTAGTGTTGAGTCATCTGCATATGAGTGAACGGGATTGTGAGTGACAGATAAGAGATCATTAATATGAACCAGAAATAGGGTTGGCGCCAGAACTGATCCCTGCAGCACGCCGGCGTTAATTGAGTGGAAATTCGAATATACATCCTCTACTTTTACTCTTATTTTCCTGTCACTAAGATAAGAAGAAATCAAAGGAACAAAAGACGTTAGTCCATAGCAAGGGAGTTTGGACAGCAGGGAACGGTGCCATACTCTGTCGAAAGCTTTAGAGATATCAAGAGCTACTGCATGAGTTTCTCCAAAAAGATCAATTGATTGATGGATGGTATGAGTTAAGAGATTGAGTATATCAATGGTGGATCTTTTGTGGCGAAAACCGTATTGTCTATCACTAATTAAGTTGTTGGATTCAAGATGTTTAACAATATGCTTATTAATTAAAGTTTCAAATACCTTACCAAGAGAAGATGTGACAGCTATTGGTCTGTAATTGGAGGGGTCAGACAAACTTCCTTTCTTCGGAACTGGGTGGATATTGGCTTCTTTCCATGAATTTGGGAATAAAGAAGTACGTATGCATAGTCTGAATAATTTGGCTAGGACAGAGGCAAGTTCAGGGGAACACTTTTTCAAAACAATTGGCGGAATTCCATCTTGGCCTGGAGCTTTGTTGGCAGGTAAATTGTCTAGGATGGATTTAACGAATCTTGTCTGTATTTTAAGTGGGGCAATTACGGGAGAATCAAGTTCCAGTACTGAGACATTCTGGCTGGTATCATCTATGGTAGAGTTTTTTGCAAAGGTACTAGCAAAGATATCTGCTTTCCCACGTGGGTCATTTGTAATATTGCCATCTGAAGATTTTAGTGGGGGAATGGAAGATGACTTGTTAAAGTTATTATTGAAAGAATTAAGAGTTGACCAGAATATTCTATTGTCATTAGGGTTGTTAAGTAGTTTTGATGCTTGCTTTTGAAGAAAGTTTGATTTAGATAGATTTAATACAGCTTTTGCATGATTTCTAGCAATTTTAAATTGGGAGAGTGATTCAGATACCTAAAATACAATATGTATTTCCTCTTCCTTCATGAACGTACTCGAACAGCACGACCACCATTAGCTGACGCACACACTTTTTTGTGTTGTGTTCCCATGATTTTTCAGATGTCGAGCCTGAAGTCAGGCACTGTTTTGTCAATTAGGTGATATTATGAAGAGGAAGAAGGATAAGGTTAATGCCTATCCACTGAAGGTTATTAAGAGAAAGAATAAACTTTGCCAAGTACGAAGCTTCCCTTGATGATAGGAAATATTTGTCGTACTTATATTCAAGTTTCCAGTTACATAATACCCCTGGTTGAAGGCGGAGATTGGGGAAACAAGCCTTGTCCAACATAAACCCTTCAGTCGTAGAAATCCGTCATAATTTGAGTAAAATTATTTGGTGGCAGCCTCAGCAACTAAACAATAACTGACCATATTCATGAAGCTGCGTAAAATCGTCCGAAAGTAGAAACAATAAAACAGTAGAATACGTCACGGTACTGAAAGGGTCAAGCACAAAAAAACTGTCTGGGATTTTCAAAAATAAAGATAAGAATTGACGTCATTGGATTAAGGGGAGGAGAGCAGAAGGAAAGAGTGAATATGTTAGACTCCATATTATAATTACAAATAATAGATAAATAGATAGATAGAGAGACAGATAGAAGCAGGAAGTCAGATGATGAGAAGGTATTGTGTCTGCGAGAATCGAGCAATGCTAAAAATGCTTACACACTCTTAACTCAAGGAATGCTTAATAGGCACACGACAGCTCCTCGTGACCATACACACACATACACACATACTCACACACAGGCTTCTAGAACTTTCCAACCACAGTGTAACACACGTGACACGACCCCTGCTACACCAGAATTTAGGAAGCAGAGGCAGAAGGAAGCTAGCCATAGAACCGACAGGTAGTGGAGAGAGCGAACAAGAAAAGAGGGGCTCAACTAGACTTACTTATTATATTGTCTCTGTAAGACATACCCTGCTCAACTTAGATTTCTCTGAAGATAATAAATGAAGATCAACTCCTTGTATTCATCTTTAATTCCTACTACAAGAAATCGAGAGTGAGAACTAAACCACAAAGCTTCTCTACAAGTAACTACAAGGTCTTTTGTGACATTTGGTAGCAGCGAACGTATACGAACCTCGTCTACGAATCAACATTGAATTCCTACAAAATATCAAGATTGAAAACAAAAAATACCTCTCACAACCGACAACTTACAACCAGCTCCTGAAAGTATTCTCTCCAACCAGCCCCCTCTGTCTCCCCGATCATCACGCTGATTTAGAGGTGAAGAGGTCACAGGACGCCTTGCAAGTAGTTTAACAATATATTGATACAAACAATCTTGTAATTTCTACGACGACCCAACGAACTACAACCATCTACAATCAACTACAGGTAACAACTGTATAATCTTCTACACGCTCCTACAAGTAGAGGCAGTCTTCATCCCATAACGAGTAAATCACAAGAGAAAAGGACCGAGAATACATCGAGAAAGAAAAAACAAACAAACAAACGAAGAGTGAGATACGACTCACAATTCACAACAACGAGACCTCACCCTCCTCTCTCTGCTTCATCCACCAACCTCCACCGCTGACGCAGGAGTGAAGAGGTCAAGACGACGAAGCAAATACCAAGTCCATATTCAAACTCTTCTTACTCACTCATCTTCACTCAAGTTACTCATCGCTACTCATTTACTCACCACAGCTACCAGTGTGGGAAGTCGACGTTACCATGCGTGTTTGCTGAAACGATGCCAAGCCGTGTGTCTGACACCCCACAACATGTCAAACACCCCGTGAAGGACAACGCTATCACCACGTGCAACACCACTCACACCATTCCCACCACGGTAAAAAATTAATGAGTTACATAGTTACTTCATTCATACGATACACGATACACAGTGATAGACAACACATTTTGCACAAACATATAAAACCTGCTGTGTAGTTACAACTTAAATACATATACCTACTTCAATTATCTCAAACACTAAATAATCACCAACAATAAATATTCTACACTGTATATATTCATTCATTTATTATAGCATTTATTTACTACCAACGAGTGTTACCATTTATACCTACATAAAATACGTGTTGCATACATACAGCTATACATTATTACATCTACAAAGTGATAAAGAAAATATACCATCACAGTTACTCAGTGAGCGATTAAAAGAACTGTATTAAACATTTATTAATTAAAGGTACCTAGTGGAAACAGACAAATTAAGTTACAAGAAAAAAAAAAATGGCCAACACAAGTGACGTTAGCAAGAATGAACATCTTCCACACAGTCGTGAAGACAAAGATTTCCACACAATGCTGACACATATATTGCCCACGATATGTACAAGTGAAGAACAAGTCAGTGTATATAGTTAATACTGTATATAGTGTATATATATTTTTTATATAAAATAACAAAATATGGGGCTATATAATATCATTTTCAGTAATATCTGTGTAATATAAACTAAACCTTGAAAAAAAAGGGTCCCAAGGGAATTAGCCAGTAATTTTGCAACCATGAACAACACAGAAAAAGCGTAGACAAACGAAGAAAAACAAACTATAGAAAATCAATACATACAAAAAAAAAAGAAAGAAAGAAAAAGAAATAGAGTAAGATCACATTACAAACAAATGATAATAAGTGTAAGTGTTACTACAAATGCCAAAATACCACATAAACTCCTTCTATAAGTGAAACAAAAAGGAAACGGTTGTCTCCACAAGCTAGAGGCATGGCACATCATATCATCGACCGCAGCATGACCGGATTCAATGTCAGGACTGCAATAATTACAATTACGAGTATGTAACTACAAACTATATGTAACAATTATGTAACAGTTGCATTAACAAGATGTAACTTTTATGTAACTTTAACTACAATTATGTAACTACAAACAATATGTAACAATTATGTAGCAGTTGCATTAACAAGATGTAACTTTTATGTAACTTTAACTACAATTATAAGGCCAACACAATTATGTAACAGTTGCATTAACAAAATGTAACTACAATTATAAGGCCAACACAATTATGCATTACCACAATATTATGTAACAATTCATAAAATGTTACAATTATGTATTATTCAATGTTACTACAATGTAACAATTACAATATAATTATGTAACAATTCACAATGATACAATTATGTATTACCACAATATTACTACAATATTATAAGTCATACAATTATACCACAATTCTGTATTACCAGAATCATCTTACAAGTTAGGTGAAATATTAGACATTACTAAAGGGATAACTCTATATGTAATGTATAACCTAGCAGTATTACCATTGCACAATTATATGCGTATGTCTGTTATACATACGCATCTTACAAAATGTCATACAACAACCATTGCATTTATTCAAATGTGTATACAATTTGTTTAAAATGTAATATTACTGGATCATTGCAATTTACTATGAATATTATATGTATACACTATTATAATCAATATTATGTACTAATAGATTAGCTAATGTCAATAATGATTGCTGTCGGAGGACCTTCAGCGGCATGGCCGAGCATATGTTAGGACTCCATATTATAATTACAAATCATAATAGACAAATAGATAAACAGATAGATAGAGAGACAGATAGAAGCAGGAAGTCAGATGATGAGAAGGTATTGTGTCTGCGAGAATCGAGCAATGCTAAACATGCTTACAGACTCTTAACTCAAGGAATGCTTTATAGGCACACGACATTGCCTTGTGACCATACACACACATACACACATACACACAGGCTTCTAGAACTTTCCAACCACAGTGTAACACACATGACACGACCCCTGCTACACCAGAATTTAGGAAGCAGAGGCATAAGGAAGCTAGCCATAGAACAGGCAGGTTGTATGAAGAAAGGCTTAGCAACTTGGAAGAGAGAGAGAGCAAGACAGGGAGGTAGCTAGCGGGACTCTACTTTATACTTCACTCGTGTGTGAGAGATTTTGTTAATATTTCCAAGACAAATAAAAATAGTCCCATACTATTCTTTACCTCTCCTGTCATTGCATGACAAATGGGAACGACGATTATCTACTTACAAAACTACTCAAGTATAACAACCGCTCATCCACAAGTTCAATATATAAATAATCTACAAAACTCTACTACAAGTAATTACAAAGTTTTTGTGACAAATATAAAGAAAGAGTGGAGAGGATTTTAAAGAAGTGGGGGAAAAGTGAGATGAAAGAAGAGATAAAGGTGGTAATATAAAACTGAGAGAGAGAGAGAGAGAGAGAGAGAGAGAGAGAGAGAATATTAGCTTAGTGAAAGAGGACGATGGATAATGAGAGGAAGGAAACGAAGGAATGAAGAGATGATAACAACAATGGCGTGAGAGTATTAACCCCTTCTGTTCGAGGATGTCGTTTCTTGTATTTGCCTTTTCCCATTAGACGATTTTTATAAGCTAAGCCCTTCTCGAACTAGAATAGTCTGATATATATAACCTTCATCAATCCTAATGCTTCATGAGATCGTTCTTAACCCATTAGCTCCGAGGGTTCCTGTGTGAAGGATTGTACTGAAAGGGTACTAACGTACTATCCTCAGCCTGTCGGCTCATAGTCGCGAAGCTCATAGGTCCTTACCCCGGGATTCCCTTCTTTATTAACATTTGGAAATGTCCAGTTCCGTCCTATTCTAAGGACACAAACACAAATGGATTAAGGTAATAAAATTACCTCCAAGTAGCTGGTTTCAAATTATATAATGTCACTGTATTGAAAGGGTTAGGAATATTTTATGAGAATGTACAGGAAAAGAAAAATGAAAATGGGGAGGTATAGAGGGAAGAAAAAAGAGAGGATGGGATGGAATGTTGAGAAAACTAAAGTATCTCTAAAGATGGAATTCTGAGAGGTGATGTAAGAGAATGATGAGAAAAAGGGAGTGGGAAAAAGAAAAGCTAAAAGAGAAAGGTATCATGAGGAAAATTAAAGTATGGAAAAAGAAAACACTAAAAGGGATAAAGACGACAGGAAAGAAGATAGGAGGAGAGGCAGCGATAAAACCGACAGTAGTAAAAAAAGAAAGGAAATAGCTGACGAAGAGAACTGAAACCGGAAAGTTAGGGAAAAAAGAAACAAGAAAAATAGTTGGAAGAGAAGGCTTACATAGAACGGCAGGGGAAAAAAGAGGCGAGGAGAGAGGGAGAAGATAGAATGGAAACGTAAGGAATTATGTAAGGATAGAAATGAGAAGGAAAGAGAGAAATTTAAAGAAAAAAAAAAGATAAAACTGTAGAAAAGATGAGGCATAAAAGAGCGAGAAAGAGACAGTATGTTGAGAAATGACAAGTGGAGAAAAAAGACGAAAAGAGAAAAGAAGACAGAGAATGATGAATATGCGAAGGCAGGGGAAGAAAAAGAAAATAGAGGATGAGGGGAAAATTTTGAGATACAGATCTCTGGGCGAAATTAGCATGTGCTGGTAATGCAGTGGTTAACACGTCCATGAAGTCACTAGAAAAAAACTGAGCTTTAGTTTTTGGCCGATCAGACTGTTGAACTCAGTCGTATTTTCTCTTGTCCTTCCTCACCCAGGAGTACAGTTGGAGACATGGATTTAAGCAACTTGATGATATTCGTATTCTTGAGAACAACTGACACTTGGTAAAAAAAGACCGTCTCTATAATACTCTTGTTCGAGGAATATATCAGGACTAAAGGCCCGTCCAGACGATCGAGCAATGCCCGCGGGCACAAGCGAGCAGTTTGCCTGTTGACGGGCTCACCGCTTGTGCCCGCGGGCAAATGTGTAAATTGCCACGGGCAATTTACGCATTTGCCCGCGGGCACAAGCGGTGAGCCCGTCAACAGGCAAACTGCTCGCTTGTGCCCGCGGGCATTGCTCGATCGTCTGGACGGGACTTAACAGGAAATAGTCTGCCTTGATGGCCTGCCTTCGTGCAGTCAATAGACATAATAGCTAGCCATTTGTGTGTGTGTGTGTGTGTGTGTGTGTGTGTGAAACTAGGACAGCCTAAACTGTGTAGCACCTTTCTACAGCAGGAGACCCCATTTGGCCTGCCAACCTGCTTCAAACCTGGTCTGGCAGAAAGTCTAACACTGTAAGAAGTTTAGGGTCTTTAGAAAAAAAAAAAAACATAGCCGCGAATATCAGCGTTGCTCAAGAGCTCAGCTCCCCTCCCCGGGGCACAGCCTTCAGGCTCCCTCCCAGCATAAACTTGGTTCTGGAGGAGAGTTTTTGCTCACCCAGAAGCTGCCACCCCTTTGGTGGGCAAGGGAGCTCCACCCTGACGAGTACGTTGTCTAGGGGGAGGTCTACTACTGTGCAAAGTTTCTTTTTCTCATTTTAAAGACTGGTTGTGCCTACCTGTGTTGACTTCCCAGGTGCCGGCTACCTATGGGGTGCAGTCCTTTAGGGTACTCTCTTGTTTTAAGTCAGGTCTGGATGAGGGTATACTACTGTGCAAAATGTCATGTTCTATGGAAACATGGTGATGACCTCCTCAGGGTCCCCTGTCCTTCTAGTAAGGATCAGGGCAATCCCACCTTGCCTAAATCTTAGTCAGGGTGGAAGGTTATTTATGTACAAAATTTCGTTTTCGGAAGATAAAAGCTTCCCGTCAATATCGTATTCACCAGAAGATCTGGGGGCCACCCCTTCATCAGGGAGTCCTCGGGGGTTTCACCCTGCCTAAAATTGGGGCTGGGGAGGGGTGTACAACTCTGCTAAATTTCGTGACCCAAGATAAAAGCTGTGTCCATGCACTCTTGCATTTACTGGGATCCCTGAAAGTCTCTCCGTCGGATTTAGCGATTGGATGTTGCACGCGGCCTAAAACCTTGGCCAAGATGGTTTACAACTTTCAAGAATTTCGTTTTTTAAGGTAAAAAAATGAGGTCCCCCATTCCCCCAGTGGTAACCACCCACATGGGAAGGAAGGGAGCCATACCCGTCCTAACAGTTTGTCTAGGAGGATATATACCACCGCAGTTTTTTACTCGTGGGTATGAAACTAGCAAAGCGGCTGGCGCTGACTGGGAACGCCTGTGGCCACCCGATATAGAAGGTGGCCCTCAGGGGTACCACCCAGCGTATAACTTGGTCTTGGTAGGCATCAACCTATGCGCACAATTTTGTTTTTCATGGGATCCAAAACGGCTTGGACGTTAAAAACCTTTCTGTCTATTCCAGGGAGAGAAGAACCGTGTCTCGCCTATTCTATGGAGTCGGAAAAAATGAGAGACTGGAAAAAAAACAAAGAATCATGATTTTTTCTTACTTCACCGCCGGCGGTACATCCTATTCCTCCTCCTTCTACGCACTTGTTTATTTTTTCCTATCATACTTTTCTCGTCCCTTTCTCCCTGTTCTCACTCTTTTCTCTAACCAAAGCTCTCGACTCTTTCATTGTCCCCTTCTCTCATATTTTTTCCGTTGCTTTCTTCCGGATGTTGTGTTAATTAACAATATTCTCTCTCTCTCTCTCTCTCTCTCTCTCTCTCTCTCTCTCTCTCACCACGGGTTCCATCAACTTTTGGGTCAGTTCCGCTAAACGGTGACCGTCGTACAAATCCCACATCGAAATGGGGGGATTACAGAGAGAGAGAGAGAGAGAGAGAGACTGTGATGAAAAGGAAAAGAGACCAGAAAAAGAGCAAAGAGGATATGGGAAGATGAGACCAGAGGAGGAGCAAAAGTATCTAAGAGAGGATAACAAAATAAATTCAGTGAGGAAAGAGTAGCAGACCAGAGAGGAAAAGAGAGAAACGATGAGAGATGACAGTAGGTGACAAAGAAATGAGAAGAAATGGTAGGAACATACAAAACAAAGTAAAGATGATTGAAAAGCATTCGAGAGCCGAATGCTAATAGCCTGCCAGAATATGCTATTGACCGAGTCTAAGATTTTTGCCATATCTTGATACCATGAAGGTTTCATGCTGATAGCTCAAGCCGTTCATGAGATATAATGGTGCTAAAAGCTGGCGATAAAAACTAGCAGACCTTTAGCAGCCATTTTGGTGACCTTGATCTTGACCGCGAGTGCCCATTTTCGAACCCGGCCAAGATACTGGCCATATACTGTGCTGATACCCTGAAGGTTCATGTTGATAGCTCAAGCCGTTCATGAGATACAATGGTGCTAAAGGCGGGCAATAAAAACTAGTTGACCTTTGGGAGCCATTTTGGTGACCTTGACCTTGACCGCGAGTGCCCATTCTCGAACTCGGTCAAGATTTTGGCCATATCTTCATACCCTGAAGGTTTCATGCTGATAGCTCATACCGATCATGAGATATAATGGGAACACACACACACACACACACACACACACACACACACACACACACACACACACACAGGCAGGCAAAAACATGATCGCTCCGCCTACTAGAGGCTGGCGATAACACGAGAGAGAGAGAGAGAGAGAGAGAGAGAGAGAGAGGGGGGGGGGAAGAGAACATTGAGGATGGAAAAAGAACTCATAGGATAGTGGTAGCAGCTGAGGGGGCAGTAGAAAAGTAAAGATACGGGTCGGAGGGAGGAGAGAAGGGATGAACAGAAGTGGGTGAAATAATAAAGAAATGATGGAAGAGGAGAGATACAAAGACATGAGAAGGGGAGAGGAGAAGAAAAAAGAATATGAAAAGATGAGGCAACAGAATAGAGGAGAGGAGAAAACCGATATGAAACGTAAAGAGAAGAAAACAGGGCAGGGGATAATGGGAAAAGGGAGACGCAGATGGAAGTAGAAAGCACTCAGAGAGCGCATACCTCCACCAATGCCATTACCAATTGAAGGAACTGTGTCCGGATCCGTCGAGATATTGTATGGAATCCATAGGATCCGGATCAGCCCCCCAAATTTAATCAATTGTTCCTTGACCCATGGCCCACTCTTCCACAAAATGTTAATGAAATTTTTTGAGAACTTTTAGAGATATTATACATAGGATCCGGATCAGGATTCGTCTCCAAATTTAATCAATTCCTTCTTGGCCCATGGTCCACCCGTCCACAAAATTTAATTGAAATTCACTGAGAACTTTTGGAGATCACATATGGACAAACAAACATAGATGAATATATAATCTCCTCCAACTTCGTTTGCGCAGGTAATGAAAGTAATATAAACAAGAGATGTAGAGTTGAAAAAGATGAGAGAGAGAGAGAGAGAGAGAGAGAGAGAGAGAGAGATAAGTTGCTGCTGTTGTTGAATTACATCGCATGTGTTTGGCCAAGCAGACCCATCAACCAGAGGCATAAACCGCCCCTGCTTGGCCATCCCATACCATGAAACAATGTTCCGTGGTGGCAGAGGCAAAATGAATAATGTGGATCCTTGGTTCGCCGATGGACGCCGCATTTGAATCTACACCCAGTTAATAAGGTCACCAAAGTAGGTTCCACTTCACCCCGTTTTTTGGTTGTATGGTTACCACACAGCATTGTAAATGGTTTCCTGGGTAGCAGGAAACCATTAGGCTTGCCACTCAGTGTAGAGCCACCTGAAGTGAAAAAAAAAAAAAGTGACAGAAGAAATGGAAGAAATACAGATGGACAGACACAGAAAACGAATGATAAATGTGAAAGAACAAGGAGCCAGCATTGCATCAAGTGAGTGGATGATGGTCGCCACCACCCTTCACCAGACATAAGTAGAAATGACAAGTAAAGATTAGAGGAGTAGACGAAGGGGAAAGATGACTAGAAGAAGAATACTGTAGAAGAGGCTGAGAGAGCGTATACCTCAGCCATTGCCATTAAAAAGGATCTGAATCCGGATCCCGGTCCGTGGAGAAAGGATCTGGATCTGGATCCGTGGAGATAGGATCCGGATCCGGAGATCTGTCTATGTACAGTACCTAGGCTGCTTTGCCAGCAAAGAAGGGGGATAGCAAGGACAGGACGACACACTCCCAGTTAACTCATCCACACACACACACACACGCACGCACGCACGCACGCACGCACACACACACACACACACACACACACACACACACACACACACACACACACACACACACACATTTACTCGTGCTTAGCCCCAAAGGGAGAAGGGACAGATCCTCACTGCATTACACCGCACGAGGGTCACCTGCACAGTGCAAATTCAGCGACATCCATTGCAGGGTCCGACAGCAGAGCCGGTTTACCCCTGCCACATCATAATAGACCCATCCCCTGATCCGCACCTGACCTGATCAGTCCCTCGGAGCCGCGTCACCATTTATTCTTTCGCAATTTCTCTCCAGTCATCCCTATCACGCTCAGCCATTCTTCCTTACACCACAGACATCTCTCTCGCTTCTAACGCTCTCTTCACACTGTCCATCGATCCTATTCTTGGTCTTCCTCTCAGCCTTACACCTCTCACATATGATCCAGTTATCTTTTTCACCAATCGCTCTTCATCTGTTCTCTACATATGCCCAAACCATCACAACGCTCTTTGTCCGACTCGTTCAGCCATCTCCCGCATAACTCCAGTTCTCCTTCACACTTCATTTCTCACTTGATCCGTACGCATCACTCCACACATACTCCTCAGACACCTCATCTCCATCATATTCAAACTCTTCCTCACTGCTACATCCATATTCTATGTTTCAGCACCATATAAAGCAATCGGTACCACTACACCCTCATACAGCCTTCTCTTTACATCCATTCAAGAGAACGACATCTAAACTTTTTTTTTTTTTCATTCCTCCCAGCACCTTTCCTACTTCATTCATTCTAAACTTCACCTCTACATTTATTCTTCCATCCACAGCAACATGTGGCCCTAAATACTTGAAACATTCTACCTCCTCAAGTAACTCGCCATTCTGAACTACGTTCATCCTCCTACCATCTACCAACCTCGCACACTTCAACACTTTACTCTTTTTCTCTTTTATTCTCAGTTTCCTCCTTTTACACACCCTTCCAAAATCCTCTTCCAACTATCTCAAATTCTCCTCCAAATCAGTCACCTGTGCAGAATCATCCACAAACTGCAGCTGGTGATAAGAAAAAATTGGGCGAAAGAGAGGAAAGACGAGGAGAAGCTTTCCGTATCGCTTCCCAAGTTTTTAAGAGGATGTAAAAATTTCAGAAGGGAGTTAGCAACCACAACTTGGTGCTCTCTCTCTCTCTCTCTCTCTTTAAATGTCTCAGGTTACAGCTCTCTCTCTCTCTCTCTCTCTCTCTCTCTCTCTCTCTCTCTCTCTCTCTCTCTGCAGTCCTGTTTCGAATATATTCATTTATCTTTTCCTCATCGCCTTGTCTCCATCTTCTTTCGTCTCCATCTCGTGTTTTATGGCAAAATAAAGTGAACCGAGTTGTGTTTGGCTCTGCTGTGGTGATAGCCTATCTTTTCCAGTATGTTTTTGCTGTTACCAGACTATTTTATTAAAATATTGTGAACATGGCTGCAGGGAAATAGTTAATGAAGACAACGTGTAATTTCCCCAGCTCGAAAAGTCTTCTCAAAGCTGACAGCATATCCTCCGTACGTAGCAATAATATTAATTATTTCATCAAACGAATGTGACAAACTCGGCTTTTCTCTCATTCAATAAAATATTAAAAAATAAAATAAAGGAAAGTGACAAATACATGAATATTTGTAAGTCACCCAAAAGTCATTTTAGGTAATTATGACTCTTCCACTTGAATGAAATCGTTTGATGTTAGCTACAACGGATCAACAAGTTCTATTGACCATGAAATAGTTGAAAGTGACCTGTTATCACTCTCAGGCAGCTGTGACTCAGTTTTCACTAAAGAAAATCATATCAACTTAGCTGCAATAGAATCCTGAATTTTTCCCGACCGTGGTACAGGATATAAAATAAGAGCTTTTATTTACTTCAACATTCGGGAAGCTTAAAGAACAAATAATTACAAATACCATCAGGGAAAACTCAAGTAAGTTGACCACCACCTTCACCCAAATCACCACCATCCTCGCCACCGTTACCACAACCCCCACATCCATCCTCATCCTCATCCTCATCATGAACATCACGATCTTCGTCAATGTCTTCATTGTCAGCATCACCACTACCACCACCACCATTACCACCACAACTATCGACATGATCACCATGATGATGATGATTATCATCATCATCATCGACATCATCCTCTTCATCACTATAGCGCTCTTTCACCTGTATACTTTGAGCAGAAGGAATCCGGAAATGAGAGAAGGAAATTTTTGATTACAGAAAAATTGAATGTTATCATTAGCAACAAAATTCCACTATCATATCAGAGCCCAAACCTTTGAAATTCCCCAGTTACAACACACAGGTTACACATTTCACTAAAAAAATGTCCTTCGAAACCTATGTAGGAGGGAGACTATTATTTTGTTTGCTTTTAAGTTAATTCTATGATGTTCTTGATTTATTTAGTGCTTTATTACATCTAATAATAGATAATTTTAAATGACAGAGAGAGAGAGAGAGAGAGAGAGAGAGAGAGAGAGTACCGGTAGCAGGAAGCTTGTTGGAGTACGAGTAGGACGAGGTTATCTTTTGGAAAAATACTAATTTTACTAATATATAATCAATATGTAAGAGAAGCTAGAAAACTGGAAGGTTCTTCCTCACCCGCCACTCCAGCTGGTTAAGGCAGCAGGTAAGAGATAGAAAGTTACGCTTTGACTGTTAGAAAAACATGCGTGGAATTTTTATAGGAGAGGCAGAGCAGGAACGGTTGTAAACTATGCAATTTCTGTTCTACAGTTCTGCAAAAGAAAGTGCATACGTAATTGCCAAATATTCTCTTTATTAACCCTTTCTGTGGTGAAAAAAAAAAAAAATCCGATACCCATTTACGCTGGCCGATTTCGAACTTTTTTTTTTCTGGTTTAATGGGCTTAATAAAAGTAATTACTAAAATAAAAGTAATTACTAAAGCCTGATAATTGGCTGAAGCGAGTCAAGTTGGAGCCACTCTACCTGTGAAATCTTCGAGGTTACTGAGAGAGCAGAGTGGCTCTGAGCTAGTGAGCTGATTTCGATTTTTTCAGGCTAAACAGGCGTAATACATCAATGTAAGATCCCTGGCACTAATAAAAGTAAGCATCAAAGCCAGAGAGTTCGTTGAATTGAGTCAGATTGTTACAATTCTACCTCTGAAATCTTCAAGGTTACTGAGGAAGCAGAGCGTGTATGGGCCTGTGAACCGATTTTTTTTTTTTTTTGGGGGGGGGGTAAATGGGCTCAATACATCAATATAAGATCCCTGACACTAATAAAAGTAATCACCAAAACGAGAAAGTAGATTGAATAGAATCAGGTTAGTGACACTCGATGTCTGAAATCTTCAAGGTTACAGACAGAGCAGAGAGGCTGTGAGCATGTGAAGACTCACTCGCCTCCCGCGCTCCTAAATCAGCGTTGTAAGTGTAGTGGGGAAATGTTTAAAGTTATCAAGGTTCGATATTACCTTCCATTTTACTTTGCTTGCTTGTAATGACTTCTCTATGCTGCAGGACGTAGATCAAAGTCACTGGCGTTTTTGATGGGGACATAGATCTACGTCACTAGCATGGTACAGGTTAAGGAATCATCTCACAGTCGATTCATCAGCATACACTTCAACCTGGAAATAAACAAGACTCGGTTAGTTTTAGCCTGTAGACCCAAAATACTTGTTTAACTGGGCTATTTTTTACTGTTAGCCTTGGCCATTGTTCCACTATGCAAATATTAAAGTATTTTTTCTTTATATTAATGCTGTAACTCTTGATCTTGAATTTCTTTTCATTATTTCTACTCAAAGTATCCTTCTGTAATTCGAATATTTTTTTTTCATATTTAACATCGACATATTGCATACAAAATCAACAGTGGATTTTATAGAATTAATTTTCCAAAATTTATATCGGTTATTAAAAGAACAAGAAAAATTTCTAGAAACTCAACAACTATTATTGATAACATTCTTTATAATAACATACATAACGAAACTCTGGTAAATTGTGTACTATATCCTGATACATCTGATCATCGTCCCTTATTTTGTATATATGTAAATAATATAATAGAAAAAGACCAGGGAGTTTAATTAACACAAACATTTAGCAATCGAAATATGGAAAACTTTCACTCAGTATTCAGTACTGCAAACTGGGAGGAGGTTTTATCTATAAATGATTGTCAGGAAGCTTCTATAAAGTTCCATAAATCATGTAAAGTGTGTTTTGAGAGAAGTTTTCCTCTCATGACTGTCAAAGGGTTTTACCCGTTCCACAAAAACTAAAAATAAATTATATATATCTTGCACCAAAAGACCATTTGTTAGCAACATTAATAAATACTCTAGTTATAAAAGGATTTTACAGAAGCTGTAACATCAAACAGAATGCAAACAATATGAAAATATATTTTAAAAAATACCAAAATTAAAAAAAAAACGCTGGAAAAATATTAGAGAGATCATAAATAAGAAGACAGTAAGAGCAAATGATGTGTTTGATATAAAGAATGGAGAAATAAGTGATAGCAATATTATAACAGAGCACTTGATTGCTTTTGTAAACATAGGTGTGAAATTATGTACAGCAATGCCCTCAAGTAATAGAAACTTTAAAAAATATTTACCAACTCCTAATGTCAACTCATTGTACTTGTCACCAGTCTCACAAGATAAAATTATTAGTATAGTTAGTAACTTAGAAAATAACAGTCCTGGGTATGATAACGTCAATGCTAAAGTTGTTAAATATTCATGTGAAATTATTGCTGAACCACTTACTCATAAAATCCTTCATTCATTCGAGGTATTGTACCGAGAGAAATTAAAATAGTTAAAATAATACTTATACATAAGAGAAGGGATAAAACACTAATGTATAACTTTAGGCCAATATCACTCTTGCCACAGTTTTCCAAAATCTTTGAAAAAATAATGTATAATAGAGTACACTCTTTCTTAGATAAACATATTATCTTATAAAACTATCAGGTTGGATTTCGGCAAGGGTTTGGAACCAAATTAGCTCTAGTTACATTAACAGATAAAATAGTTCAAACATTTGATAAGGGAAATGTCATGTTGGGAATTTTTCTGGATAGTGAAATGTTTGACTCAGTTAATCATCATATATTACTAACAAAACTGGAAAACTGTGGTATACAAGGTGTTGGGCTTAAATAGTTCAGTAATTATCTTCCTCTTAGAACACAGTGTATATATTATAATGAATCGAAGTCCTCTGCCAAAAACATAACATGTGGTGTACCACAAGTTTCAGTTTTAGGCCCTTTATTGTGTTTGTTAATGATCATTCTGAAGTATCTCCTTCCTTATTCCCGATATTGTTCACAGATGACAAACGCATATTCCTTGAAGGTAAAGAATTAAATGATGTGGTACGTCGTATGAATGTAGGAATAGAGAGCGTTGTACAATGGATATATGCTAATGAACACTCTCTTAATACTGACAAAACTGATTATATGATTTTTCTTATGAAAGGTAAAAATGTAACAGTTGATATTCGTGTAGTTATTGGTGATAGTCATAAGTAAGGTAGAACATACAAAGTTTTTAGGTGTCATTATTGATTCGAGATTAACATAGGTAGAACATATTAAAACAGTAAAAAATAAATATCAAAAGGTGTGGGTATACTACGAAAGGCTACAAAAATAGTGAACGTGTCTACACTAGTTAGTTTTTGTAACATTTTTTTTTTAATCCCTACCTTAACTTATGGCATTGAAGTATGGGGTACATGAAGCATCATCTGTATGGAGTCTAGTTAAAGTACAAAAGTGTCATTTGTCTTATTTCTTCAGCTCAGTATAGAGATCACACTGCACCGTCATTCAGGAACGTGCAGTTATTGCCATTGTGTGATATATATACAAATATTGTGTTATGGTATTAATGTACAAAACTAAACATAATATTGTTGAGAAGCGGGATTTGCCAGTTAGGCAGTGCTGGAGTATTTCCGATGATTCTCAGTTTTTTTTCTGATATGGGTCAGAGTTGCCAGTTATCCTTCTGTTTTTGAGAGGAGGTATTATGCAAAGTTATGCATAAAATTTTTGTCCTGTTTTTCTCTCTGATGTTTTAGTTGTGTGATTGTTTATTAAATCATGTAATTTTATCTCAGCTTGTATGCTAAAGCATTTCGAGTGTTATGTAAGAAAACTCTGGATATTTCCGATGTCTCCGAGTTGGCAACTTTTGCTTTCTTGAGAACCTAGTAGATTATTTTAGTACATAGGGAGCTTATAAGGATGGGGAAGGGACTAGAGGAGTTTCAGACCAGTTGAGTTTAGTTCCAGTTAGTGAAGTTTGTATAGCTCAGGTACTAGTGAAAACAGTTAAGTGTAGTTGGCAAGTATTAAGTGTAATTTTTTGGAAAATAAAGACAGCTAACTTAAGAAGCTAGTGTTTATTTAAAATGCCTGACGTGACCATTTGTGCTGTACACCGAAAGGCTGACCATAGTAATAACAGCTCACTGGCAACGTCCTTCCTGTACTGAACTACTGATGTTGGAGCCTATGGCAGTGTGGGATGCGGACTTAACAGTAGTGTGAGGAATGTGGATCATTAGAAAAGTGTCGCAATGAGTCAAACCTTCGACAATGAGGCAGAAAGTGTACAGACGAGAAGCCAAGCTAGGGAGGACAAGGTGTCATGAAGCTGTAGCAAGCACTAAATGTACAACTACAGGCACAGGATGATGGACAGAAAGAACTCAAAGAGCATTTACAGGCACAGAATGAAGAACAGAAAGAGCTTAAAGAACAATTACTACAAGCACAAAGTGAACAGCTACAGACATTACAAGAGCAACAGAGGGATTTACAACTGAGGATGCAAGGACGGCTAGATGATTTCATGGGGGAAATGAAGGAAGAACAACAGTTGAAAGAGGAAGTTGACGCTGAGCTACAGCAGCAGATGTGTGGGTAAGCAATAATATGAACGAGTGTAGACAGCATGTAGATGACCAGTTGAAGCATGTAGACGGCCATTTGAAGATAATCTGCACAAAAATTGAGGCTGTAGAGAAATATTGCACCGCTAAGCCTCATGTTAGTGTACAGGTAGCATATGAAAAAAAAAAGTGTATGGTGGATTTTACCGAATCCTAGGCATAGAGGTGGCATTACAGGATTGAATAATCAGAGTGAAGGAGATTTAAGTTCTGGACTTAATTATGATACCCCAGTTTTTAGGCCCCAATTCACTGAGGTGCAACTATATAATGGGGGTCCAATTAAATAGAAACCTCAGGAATTTGATGGCAGCGTATCTTGGAAAGCTTAATGTGCGCAGTTTGAGCAACTTGCTAATCAGAATGGTTGGGATGACAGGTAGAGAGCAATGCAGCTGGCTACTAGCCTCAAGCATGCCACAATGGGAATTCTAGGCCAGATGTCAGTAGAAGAGAGGAAGTTGTCAGTTCTTAGAAGAAATACTGGAGCACAGATACGGGACTATATACCAGACTGAGGTCTACAAAGCAAAATGCCGGACCCATATAAGGGCTCGAGGTGAATTCCTACAGCAGCTTGCTCATGACCTGGGGAGCATGGCATACAAGGTATACCCTGTAGCAGCACCTAACCAGTTGGCTATTCGTCTAAGGGACTAGTTCATGATCGATGATCTTGATAGTGCGGAGTTGAAAGTGCAAGTGATGCAGGCACAACCAAGAAGTATGCAAGAAGCACTAGCCAGGGCTCTAGAATTTGGGTCCTATGTCAGGTCCAGTATGTCCACTTTCTAGGCAGGTCGTAGTACAGGTTTCAAGGCAAGAAAGGGGTAGGTATGAGAAGTGGGAAATTTTGAAAGAAGTTGCTGGAGCCAGAGCATTGGACAGTGGATTGCAGCAAGTGGAAGAGAGGACAAGAGATCAGAAGAGGTTGCTGGTTCTGTGAGAAGCCAGGACACAAGAATGTGGATTGTTACAAATGGAAGAAGGAGAAAGAGCAGAACAGTGCAAGAAAATGCACGATTGCAACAAACGGGTGTTGGACATTTCGTGAGGTGGGACACTTCAGCTATGATTGTCCAAATGAGAAGGATGGCAAGAAGAAGGCTGCAGAAGACGAAAAGGATGAGGGTAAATTAGTAGAGGCTGGTGACAAGAGGCAACCACCTGCCAGCTTTTCCCAAGAAGCCCCATCACTGAGGAAAAAGAAGTGAACCTTGATTGATAGGGTTCAAGAAAATGGAAGGACAGACTGCAAGCAGTGCACTAGGATTGGGAATCTTAGCAAGAAATGATGCCCTATTGTAGTGACAGGGCCAGTATTAGCTAAAGAAAACCTGAAAAGGATTCATATGGAGGATGCACATTTACAACCACTGCTAGTGTGGCTGTAGCAGAGTACAGGAAGACCATCTAGGGGAGAGGTTTCTAGGTTCAGCACTGCGACCAAGAGCTACTGAAGTCAGTGGGACCTTCTTCATTTGAACCACGGACTGCTAGAGTGTCAGTAGGAGACACCCTAAAACAAGTATTGGCAACTTGCGGTTCTGACGAAAATGAGGTCCGAGATCTTGGATGAGTCTCATTACCAGATCACTAGTGGGTACTTGGAAGTGAAGAAAACTCTAAGTCAGCTGCGACAGAGGTTCTACTGGACTGGCATGCGGCAGGATGTTGAACAGTGGTGTTGGGCCTGTGATGTATGCTGTGCCAAGAAGGTACCCAAGAAACGTGGTTGCGTCCCTACCAGCCATACCAGGTGGGTGCACTGATGGAAAACATCATGATGGAAATTGCTGCCACTCACTGAAAGAAGAAACCGATATATATCAGTCGCCATGGACTACTTAAGTGGCCAGAAACCTATGCCATCCCCAATCAAGAGGCTGCGACTGTTGCTCAGGTGTTGGTTGACCAGTTTTCTGTCATTTAGGGATGCCACAAGAACTACATTCAGACCAGGGTAGGAACTTCGAATCTGCTGTGTTCCGTGAGTGCTTCAAGTTACTCAGGATCATGAAGCCCAAGATGACCCCACTAATGCTACAGTCAGATGGGATGTTGGAGAAATTCAAAAGGACCCTAGGACAAGAACTGGCCAAGTACTGTGTACAGGATGAAATGGAATGGAACAAAAATTACATGCGTTTCTAATGGCATATGGGTCTGCATCGCACAAGTCTACCGGCTACACCCCTGTGAAACTGATGCTGGGCCTTGAGTTACGTTTACACCTTGACTCCATAATGGGAAGACCACCTGGTGAAGAGCTGCATACAGACACTTCCAACTATGTGAAACATCTTCAGGAAAGGCTGGCTGAGGTACATCATCAAGTGTGGGGAGCCCTTAAGTTATCAGGAAAAATTATAAACTGCAAGTATGATGCCAAGGCAAATGAGGTGAGCTCAAGGATGGTGACAAAGTTTGGTTATACAATCCTTAGCAGAAGAAGGAACAATCACTGAAGCTGCAGAGCCCGTGGGACAGGCCTTACACTGTGTTGGACCACTTATCAAACATAACATACCAGATTCAGGGAGGCAGGAAGTCTCGCTCAAAGGTGGTACACGTGAATCATCTGTGGCAGTACCATGGGCCAGGACAGAACTGCTGGGGCGTCTCAAAGGAATCGTGCTCACTTGATTTTTGAGGAGGACCAAGGAGCTGAAGCACAAGAGGATGGTGACAGTTTCCTGAGGGAAGAATGAATCAGGAAGACAACCAAGTCATTCCAGGAGGAGTGGGCTGTGTGGAGGAGCAGGGACATCACCGGAAGCAGCATAGAAGAAGACATGATAAGCTCAAGGCTAGTTCTGTGTATAATTAAAATGTTTAGTTTGAAGTGGGGATTGTGTTTGTATACATTGTGTACTTTTGTTGTGACAACAAAGTAGTACGGAGGGGGTAGTGTTGCGAAGCGGGTTTCCCAGTTAGGTAGGACTGGAGTATTCCTGACGATTCTCAAATTTTTCTGTCACATGTCAGAGGTGCCAATTAGCCTGCTGTTTGTGAGCAGAGGTATCTTGTAAAGTTTTGCATCAAATTTTTGTGCTCTTTTTCTCTCTAATGTTATATTTATCCGATTGTTTATTAAATCATGTAATTTTTTATCAGTTTGTATGCTAAAGCATTTGGAGTGCTACATAATGTAAGAAAACTCTGGATATTTTGGATGTCTCCAAGGTGACAACTGTTGCTTTTCCAAGAACCTGGTAGATTATTCTAGTACATAAGGAACTTCCATAAGGATGGGGAAGGGGCTAGAGTAGTTTCAGTTTAGTTGAAGTTTACTTCAGTTAGTGAAAATTGTATAGCATGGGTACTTGTGAAAACAGTGAAGTGTTGCTGGAAAGCATTAAGTGTCATTGTTTGGAAAATAAAGACAGTGAACTTAAGAAACCAGTGTTTATTTACAATGCCTGACATGATCATATGTCCTGTACACCGAAAGGCTGACCATAGGAATAACAACTCACTAGGCAACATCCTTCCTATACTGAACTACTACTGTTGTAGCTTGTGGCAATGTGGGACGGGGACGTAACATTGTGGTACCCTTGTTTTTTAATTAAGTATTTAAAAGGATGATGGAATATATTTTTATCCAACCATATAAATTAACATCTTATGAGTGCCCAGGGAAAAATCATCATTGATTAAAAAGAGCTATAGACACAAAGGTGCCCAATTGCACACCTGTTTCTCAAAAAATATTTCATATCAATGTTCAGTTACACAGTATAAAGAGAAGATAAAAGTTTCTTGTTAGATGATAAATTTTGAGGCATTTATTTAAAATGATAACTTGATGGGTCAGACCAGATAACTTAATGGGTCAGAGCATTATAATTTCTGTATTGTTCAGTTGGTAAAACTACTTTCTCCTACAACTTTAATTATTGTCATTACTATTAATATTAGTAGTAGTAGTAGTAGTACACCAATGCACCGATGACTACTGTATTACTCCACGTACTAGAATAATGAATTATGTGAATATTGCACCAGGACCTTTAATATCACGTCCTCATTGTCATAATTTATGGTTATAGTTAAATATATATGTATGTAATTATTCTTATTATGAGAATTAAGGTGATTTGATTGATTGATTGATTACCCTCTCAAACTACTCACAGCAGATCACATCTATGTTTATTCACTCCCCCCCAAGGGCGATCAGTGGGGGAACACACTGGAAGTAAGTAAGCAAAGATTATATCAGGAATACATATAAATACCTATTGTATCTCTAAACAGGGAAGGAAGGGAAACGAGTACTAGCTAACCTGATTTCAAAATGCCCTAGTGGCGGGCTGCCCCGCCAGCTATTGCTGCCGGGGCAGCCCTACGGTTACAGGACCGAAGGCAGCACAAGTCCATCCTCTTCGCAACCATGCATCGAAGTCCAAAAGGTCAGTTATGCCAATTTTTGATTGTCAAACCTGTTGCAGACTCAACAGCAATAATTAATCTGAGTACATTTTAGGCAAGGATGGCAGATTCAAAAGCACATTGAGTGACTAATAATATAATAATATCCACGTATGTCAATCTCAGACACAGAAATAGATTGCTATATTTATCTAATGGATAACTTAAAAGTCTGTAGGTATAGGGAAACTCATAGAAAGGTGGACTGACAGATAGATAGAGACAGATAGATAAATACACAGATAATTAGGTAGGTAAACAGATAGACAGGCAGATAGATGGATGGATGGACAAGGAGGAGGAGATGGATATAATAGAAATGTTGACAAGGAGAAAAGAGGGAGAGGACAAAGTTTGGTTGAAAATGACAGAGGAGAAGAGGGAAGTATAGGAACTTGGCATGGATGTGCAGAGAGAAAGGATAGAAATGTCTAGGAGAGAGAGAGAGAGAGAGAGAGAGAGAGAGAGAGAGCTCTTACCTAATTAATCTTAATTGTATCTTTACAGGAATGAGTCAAGCTTATACTGTCCCGTGTATTAAACAATTTTTATCATACATATCCTTAAATCATAGGGGCATTTGTCTTCTTAGTATAATAGGAAAAGTGTATGGTAGGATACTTATTGACAGAGTTAGAGAAAGAACAGAGAAATTAGTTGGAGAAGAACAGGGAGGCTTTAGGAAGGGAAGAGGTTGTGTAGATCAGATATTCATTCTTAGATCTTTAGTGGAAAAGTTTCTAGAGAAGGGAAAGAAGTTGTATGCGGCTTTCATGGATTTGGAGAAAGCATATGACAGGGTGGATAGACAAGGATTGTGGAAAGTATTAAGAATATATGGAGTAGATGGGAAGTTGTTGAATGCTGTGAAGAGTATGTACGATGATGCGAAGGCTGCAGTGCGTGTGGATGGTGAACTAAGTGAATTTTTCTCTTTGAAAGTTGGTTTGAAACAGGGATGTGTCATGTCTCCATGGTTGTTCAATCTGTACATGGATGGGGTAATAAAAGAGGTACAAGGTAGGGTAGTGGATGTTGGAGTGGCCCTGGTGAGAGAGGATAGTGTTTGGAAACTCCCTGCACTGTTGTTTGCAGATGATACTGTGTTGTTGAGTGAAGACGAAGGAGAGCTGCAAGGCTTGGTGGATGAGTTTGAGAGAGTGTGTAAGAAACGGAATCTAAAGGTGAATGTAGGGAAGAGTAAAGTGATGGTCTTTGAGAGAGGTGAAGTCAGTGAATGTATAGCGAGGTTGGATGGTGAGGAATTGGAAAATGTGAGCACGTTTAAGTACTTGGGTAGTGTGATGAGTAAGGATGGAGGTTTGGAGGGTGAAGTGCTTGAAAGGGTACAGCAGGGAAGAAAGGTTGCTGGTTCTTTGAAAGCAGTGATAAGAAACAGGGAAGTGAGCATAGAAGTGAAAAAGTTACTACATGACAGTATTGTGATACCAACTCTAACGTACGGAAGTGAAGCTTGGACGTTGCTGGAAGGACACAAGTCAAGAGTGAAAGCAGTGGAAATGAGTTATTTAAGAGGAGGCTGTGGAGTCACATGGAGAGACAGGCTGACGAATGCGGATATAAAGGAGCGTTGTGGTGTTGATGTGGATGTGATAGGAAGCGTTATGAGGAACACACTGAGGTGGTTTGGCCATGTGGAGAGGATGGAGGGTGAAAGATTGACGAAGAGAGTGTATGTGAGTGAGGTGGAGGGGGGAAGAGGGAGGGGGAGGCCGAGGATGAGATGAAGGGATGGGGTGGAGAGGTATATGAGAGAGGGGGGTGTGAGTTGGGAACAGGGCAGTGAAATGGCGGGGGGACAGGACGACTTGGAGGCGATTTGTTTGTGGCCACCCCAAACGGGATTGAGGCGTCTGGCAATAGATAGATAGATAGATAGATCCTTAAATCTATGAAGAGTTTTGGCACTCACTTTTTCAGTTGGTAGTGCATTCTACTGATCAATTGCCCTATTTGGGAAACTGAATTTCTTTAAGTCCTTATTGTTTTTTTTTAAATGTAGTTTTTTGCAGTTTCCTCTTGCTGATGCTTCCCTATAGGTTATAATACTCATTTATGTCTATTTTCTCTTTCTCTGAGATGTATTTATATAGCACAATTGAGTCTCCTCTTTTCCTTCTCTATTGTCATTTTGGTAGATTCAGTTTTTCTAGTCTTTTTTTGTAGCTTAGATCTCTTAAGCTTGGTACCCATCATGTAGCTGCCCTTCGTACTTTTTCAATCTTATTTATGTGTTTTTGAGATGATCAGTCCAGACTACTGATGCATACTCCAGGGTTGGTCTGATGAATGATGTAATCTTTCTCAGCATGGTTTCTTTTATGTATGTGAATGCTATTCTCATATCAGCAAGCAGTATATACATGTTACATACATTCTCACTGATGTGGTCAGCCAGAGATAGTCTGATAATAATAATCACTCCAAGGTCCTTCTCCCCTTCTGATATGTCAAGGGTTGAATTTCCTAACTTATAATCCCAGTCTGGTCATTTTTCATTTTTACCGAACTCAGTTACATGAGACTTGTATGCATTAAATTCCACTTGCCATTTATTGCCCTGTGCATGAAGTTTATTTAATTGTTCTTGTAGCTTTTTGCAAAAATTTGCATTAGTAATTCTTCTTAACCCTCCCCGGCACGTTGACGCGAATCACGTTCTTTGTGTTTTGGCACATCTATGCACATTGACGCGAATCACAGGAAAAAGCAGACAAAAATTTGCCAAAAATAAACTTTCCGAGGTAAACACTTGGCAACACTGTGACTGCTATGATGAGACAATGCACAGCAGAGAAACCTCAGTACCTCACGACCAGCAGGGCTGAAGGTTAACACTGCTGTCAGTTGTCCCTTTAAATCCGCCATTTTCCGCTTCCCACCTGAGACAGAAGCCATTATTGAAATATTGTGACTGTACAGTGTTTTTGACTATAGTGTGAAGTGATTGTGTCTGTGGAACAGATATAATGTTTGTAAAGCACTGGGGCCCGTTATCAGCTATTAGGCCTAGAGGCAGGAGTCTGGTTTGTTACAGCGGAGTTTTCACTCTACTTCACCGTGCCCCTAAATAATGAGTATTTTACCTTTATAGTGAAGCCAATACTTATATTTGTGAAACATATAGTGCCTGGATTAGTGAAATAACTGACCTAGCATAGCAGGCATTATGTATGCCATAGAGATATGTCATAGTTGCAAAGGAAACAGGCGGTCACATATGCCATAGAGTCGGGAAGGGAATAATAGAGGAGGTTGGGATGGAATCATGTGATAGTGTTTTATACTGCATATGGTTTAGTGTGAAATATACGTATAAAATAGTGCAGTGAATGTTCGTCGAGAAATATTGCATGCATTGACTGGCTAAGCACAGAGCTAGTGCAAGGATCAGAGACAACAAATACACCACACAATCACAGAATTCAGTGAAAAGGCATTGTACCAGCCTCAGACAGTGCTATATTGCGTATGGTTTAGTGTGAAACATACGTATAAAATTGTGCAGCAAGTGTTCACTGAGAAATATTGCATGCATTGACCGACTTAGCGCAAAGCTAGCACAAGGATCAGAGACAAGAAATATGCCACACAGCCACATATATATACGTATGTCGTGTGGCGAATGTTCGTGGAGAAATTTATTGTGTGCATCGCATGTGTTAAGCAAACGTAGCACAAAGAGGAGAGAACAAAATGCGTCACAGCCACAGACACACACACACACACACACACACACACACACACACACACACACACACACACACACACACACACACACACACACACACACACACACACACACACACACACACTCACTCACTCATCCACACACATACCTACTCACACACTACATAACTCCTCATCTTCAAACCCTTCAAGGTCCTGCCAGCATCTCAACACCTCTGGAGGAAGTGAGTTATCAATATTTTGTTGATTTGTATATTGACCTATTTCTATATTTTTTACACAAATAAGTATTGTCTTTTACATATACACATATGAGATGGAAGAAAGTTCAGCTTCAGTATCAGTACCTAGCAAAAAGACTAGTGGTCATTTCAAGTTTTGGAGAGCACTATGAAAAAGCTTATGGTATTTTACGTGTATGCTTTGATTTAAAAAAATAATAATAATAAAATCTAATGAGAAAAAAAATATGTAGGTGTGAGTGAGGCAGGGAAAGTGTTTTTATCTCGGTTGCAGGCGAGGAGGAGTATTCTACGTTTGTCGTCCATTTGCTCGAAAAGTATTGGACGTATCGATTTCCTTTAGGAACTGCGATAAAGATCAGTGAATTCTTCGTATGTACAGGACATAACAATGTAATATCTCTGATGAAAAGTCGTTGTTACGTATGCGGGAATATAACTGCTATTGTGTGCGCATGACGAAAGTGCATCAAGGGCGTGGGTACCCAGTAGTTTTTAGCGATTTACTCAGAAACTAAGAGGCGCATGAAAAATCTGCAGCTATCATGAGAAAGCTCATGGAATTCTAAACAAGATTTTGAAATAAAAACAACCTGTGCGAGAAAACATTTCCAGTAGAGGTCCTTGAACAATTTTTTTTTTTTTAATGGTGTTCAGTTTTTGGCTATTTTCTCGAAAAATTCAAATCGTACCACAACCGGAAAAATCTCATTGGAAAGCTGATAAAATTCTGTATCAAAACTTTTAATAACATTTTTCTGTTTGATGGAAAACATTCGAACTAGGACGTTGGGAAGTGGGATTGATGTTCCAAAGTGTTTATTCACACTGGTCTAATGTACTTTTACTCGTATTTTTTTTCTTTTTTTTTTTGCTTCTCGGCTAGAGCAAACATCGGCGAATAAGATGATGTACGTTTCTTGGCAATATGTAGAGGTTTGGGTGGGGAAAACAAGTCTAGAATACGTGTTTTCAGTGGCAAGTGGGTGGGCTGGTGAGGAGGGGGGTGGAATAAAATCGTGTGCCGGAAAACTTATTAAAACTTATCCATGTGTGGGAGGGTTAGTATTTTAGCATCATCAGCAAACATATTTAGATAACTTACATTTCTAGTATTACCATCTATGCCATTTATATATACTAAAAACATAACTGGTGTCAGCACTGCTCCCTGTGGAACTCTGCTAGTCACTTCCCTCCATGACTTGTAATTTTCCCTTAGTTCTGTCTCATTTCCCCTTTCCTGATAAAATCCTGCATCCAGCAGTACAGGTTGCCTTGGAATCCTCCCTAATGGTACAGTTTCCATAAAAGTCTTTGGTGTGATACTCTGTTAAGTACTTTCTTGAAATCTAAATAGATACTGTCCACCCATCCTCCTCTTTTCTGTAATGTTTCTGTAACTCTATCATAGTAGCTTAACAGATTAGTAATACATGAATTTTTCCCTTTCTAAAACCGAACTGCCTTTCTGTTATAATTCTGTGTTCTTCTAGATGGTTTACCCAAACTTTTCTTATCAGGTTTTCTAGTATCTTACAACACTGGTCAGTGATACTGGTTGGAAGTTGAGTGGATTCTGTCTATTACTTTTCTTGAACAGGGGAACAATGTTTGCTTTCTTCCAAGAATCAGGTTGTTAACTTATACCTAACAATTCACTGAATAATATAATGGTCTGCTTACCTCTTCTGCACATTCCTGTAGTACTCAACGTGAAATTTCGTCAGGACCAGTTGCTTTTCATTCGTTTAATTTGCCTAACTCTTCCTGTACTTCTTTTTCTGGTATTTGTATATCTGCTAATACAGTAATCCCTCGATTATCCAATGTAATAGAGCCAAAGGCATGTCTGGATAGTGGATCTGTCTGGATAATGGATTTCTTTCCAGGCCTACCTTTGTTCATACCCTGACTTTTAAAGCCATTGTAAAAGGCCACTACATTACACCGTACAGCACTTATTCCTGGTGTTTTACACTACTTTATCCGGTCAAGCAGACCCATAAACCACAGCCAAGCAGTAACCATGATCAAGCAGACCCATCAACCACAGACAAACACTCACCACTGCAGGGCCATACCTGTAGCCACAGAAAAAAATAAAATAAAAGGAAATGGCCTTACTGGGTGAAAATGTTTGCGCAACTAAAATATCCACCCAGACGCAAGTACTATGTCCAGATAAAATGGAAAAATGTATGAATAATGGTTTCAAACAGCCAGATCATAGTATGTGGATAATGGATTGTTTGGATAATGGACGTCTGGATAATTGAGGGATTACTGTACATGTGGGGATTCATATTCCATATCATCTCTCACAAAATTATTTTCTTCTATAAAACTGATTGGAAATTTTTATTTAGTGCTTCACAAATATCTTTCTCTTGTGTATAGATGCTCCCCTCATCCATAATGGACTGTATTTTATCTTTAACTTTGGTTTTGCTTCTGCTGTATCTGTAAAATAGCTTAAGTTGTTCACTACTTTTATTTATGTCTGCCTCAAACTGTCTTTGCGCTTCTCCCCTTGTCCTTGTATAATCATTTCTTACCTGTTTATAGTTGTTATATGCCCTGCCACTATTGTGTCTTCTGTATCTATTCCACAACAAATCTCTTTTTTTCTTTTGATTTTTTACATTCTGTAGTAAACCATTTCTTTATTTTCATTACCAGGTACTGTTTCTTTGTGCTGAGGGATGTAGTTTTGCATTCCTGTTTCAAAAAATTCACAGAATTCTGTATATATAACATATAAATTTTGTCCTCTAAGCTCTTTTTTCCCAATCTGTTTCTAAGTAGTACTTCTTTAGGTCATGGTAGATGCCCTTTTTGTAGTTTAGTCTCTTTTTGTAAGTCTCATTATGGTTAACTATGTCATATGCAACCCTGAAGTTGCGATTTGGTACTGCTTCATTGCTTTTGCTGAATGAAGGTTGAAACATTACCGTATACCGTCAACATAATTTTCTTGCCTAGTAAATATAAGATTTAGTACTGATGGATCATCAAGTCCTCTTTTTCATGTGTTTTTCATTACATGTTGTGTTAGGAAAAACTCCTGCACAAGATCCAGTAGCTTTCCATTCCAACAGCTTTCATGGCTTGTAACGTCTTGAGTATTCCAATTTATATATACTTTTTTAAATCTCCGGTTAACATAATATTTTCAGATTTCTCTTTCATTCTATGTAGTAATGCTCTTCAACTCTGAATTGCACTTTCTGACAGGTCTTCATATTTGCCTCTTTCCCAAGTGTTTGTTTTGGGTGTCATGTATAAATTTGTCACAATTGCTTTCCCTTCAGATGTGTTAATCCCTACTGCAATCAATTCTGCTTTTGAGAGTATATCTAGTTCTATTTCTTTTGACTTGTAGATTTTTCTTTGTTAACCCATACTGTGCTAGCGACATAGATTTACGTCCCCTTCAAAAAGTGCTGGTGATGTAGATCTATGTCCAGTAGCACTGAGAAGTCATTGCAAGAAACCAAAGTAAAGTGGAAGGTAATATCGTATCTCACTAACTTCAGACATTTCTCCGCTATGCTTACAACACAGACTTATAAACATGGGTGGCGAGCGAGTCTTCATAGGCTCACAACTGCTCTGCTCTGTCTGTAACCTCTAAGATTTCAGAGGTGGAGTGGCACAAACCTGTCTCGGTTCGACATACTTCCTGACTTTGGTGATTACTTTTATTAGTGCCAGGGATCTTATATTGATGTATTAAGCCCATTTACCCACCAAAGAAAATCCAAAATTGGTTCACAAGCTCACAGATGCTCTGCTTTCTCAGTGGCCTCAACGATGTCGGAGGTAGAGTGGCATCAACTTGACTCGACTCAACCAACTTTCTGGCTTTGGTGATTACTTTTTTTTTTTTAGTGCCAGCAATCTTGTATTGATATATTGAGCCCATTTAGCCAGGGAAAAAAATCAAAATTGGGTCACAAGCTCACAGTCACTCTGCTATCTCAGGAACCTTGAAGATTTCAGAGGTAGAGTTGCACCAACCTGGCTCGTTTCAACCAACTTTCTGGCTTTAGTGATTACTTTTATTAGTGCCAGGGATCTTATATTGATACATTTAACTAATTTATCCAAAAAAAATCCAAATACGGCTGGCATAGAGGGGTCTTTTTTTTTTTTTTTTTTTTTTTTTTGTGCCCAGCCCGGTACGGGTTAATATTATAATACCTCCTGATTTTCTTAAATTTCTGTCTGTCCTCCATATATTATATTCCTTTGAGTTTAGGGTACCGTTTGATATCTTTGGAGTTAATTTTGTTTCAGTTTGGTAAATAATATGTGGTTCATTTTCTTTGGGATAGTCTTTCATCTCTAATAATTTAGACACAGTTCCATCTACATGTGCATACATAAAATTAATCATCTTTTTTTCGTATTTGCCGTAGCTTGAGTCTACTATCTTCCTTCTTTTCATTCCCTGTTGGTTATGTACAACTTTCGTACCTGCAATCCAATTACTTTGTTAAAAAAAAATTTTCTCTTCCTTTGATCTTTTTCCATTCTTTGTTTTTGTTTCCTCTCTCTTCTCATTTAGTATTCCCAATTAGTCTTTAGTAATGCATTTTTTTAATCCATTCTTTTTAAATTCCCCTTTTTCCATGAGTTTGTTTGCATTTTTAAGTATTTCCTCCACAGTGTTCACATTCGGGAAGGTTACTTTTAGTGACCTTGACTTATTTCTCTCATATTTCCCTAGCCTTTTATTTTCCTCCATGTCTTTATCACAGATATTCTCTAATAGTTCCTTCAATATGTTCATTCTATTTATCATCTTTTTTTCTCTTGAAATTTTGTTTTTTATTTTTCTTCATATATACCAGTGATTACTGTAGATTTGTTGATATCTACTGACTCTTTGACCAATTTGGGGTTGTTTTTAATGCTTTTTTTTCACTTCCTTTTTAATGCTTTTTATTTTTTTAATGACTATTATTTCTAAGTCTTTCCTTATTTTCACCATTTCAGCATGCATTGTTTGTATTTCATCTTTGCAATTTCTCATCATTTTGCTTTCTCATCATTTTGCTCACGTGGGTTATCTTCCCTTCAGTATCACTGCCTTGGTCTATCAGACTGCTTGCTTGTTTAATTGTCTCTGTATCATTTCTGAACTCCTCCATAATACTCCCATGGTTGACAACTGTACTCCCCATTTCACTAGTCTTCTCTCTAAGTGAAACAACCTCAACTGACAGCATATCTATTGTTGTGTTTTTTTTCTGTTTAATTCCTTTATTAATTTTTCATTTTCTTCCTTCACCATGCGTAATTCCTTCTTAATTTCATTTAGTTCTCTCTGAAAAGTTTTCTCCAGATTATTCACTTTCTCAACTAATTTATTATATGTTTCCAATTCAACCAGTTGTGGGTAGAAATCATAATCCTGTTTTCCACCTTTATCCCTTCTTTTAACTCCTTCCATACTCACATTACTAAAGATGGTACTCAACTTGTGGTAACTCTTACTAATAGAGAAAACTTTGACTACTTACAAGTTTGCATCTCCCTGTTACCCGCCTGGTATGACACCCAGCTTATGATGTGTTGTATCAGTATATTGGATGTGTTCTATTATTTGGACAACACTTATGCTTATGCCTGCTCTACTATACTGGAACATCACTTAATTTAACCTAGTACAAAGCTTGACTCGTATAAAGATATTATTTAAGAGTGGCCAGTTGCGGCCAAAGGCGGCCAGTGCAGAGCAAAGTGACGGACGTCCTCCCTCTCTCTAGGTGTGTGTGTGTGTGTGTGTGTTCGAACTTGATTTTTCTTCAGTAGCAACTCTCTCCATATTGTCAGGCATTGTTTCTTACAATGAACCTTTTCCACAACTGTTTTTCTTTGGCACCACACTCCATGAGCTCATTGTCTCTCAGATCTTTTACCCACATCTAACTACCTAATCTGTTGCCTTCCTCTGGACCCTCTTTCCGCTGGCCTTCTCCGTGGTCTCTTGATTGGCTCTCACTTCTTTTATCTCACTACATAATCTGTCCATCTCAACCTTGCTATTGTGATCTTTTCACTGATACACACCACAGCTGCTCTACACCTCACTTCCTCACTTTAAAAACTATTCTGGGCCGATGATGTACTGGTGCATCATTTGTTGGCCAACCAATTCCAGGCCGATGATGTGCCGGTGCGTCATTTGTAAAAGTGATTATTCTTGGCTCAAATACGTGGCAAAACAATATGGTGAAAAGAAGCAACAAACCTTCATTTTGCTGGAAACTCACCTCCAGCCCAGGAATGGGGTAGAAAAATTACAAAAGCCTGGCCCACAATAGTAGTAGTAGTAGTAGTTGTTGTTCCCTAGACAGTCTGGCCGAACATCCCCGAGTCCCTTAGGAAGGCCATGGCCGAGACCGAGCTTTCCCACAGAGCTCTCAAAGTGTGTATGCTGTGTTGTTGGCATAGGTGATTGTGTGCAAAGCAGTCTTCCATAATGTGCTTAATAGTACGGGGTGCTGTGTTGCATCCTGGACAGGCATCAGGGACGGAGTCATCCAGCCTCTTCTGGTAGCTTAAGAGGGCTGGATGGTGCCCACATCTCAGCCTGACCAGGTGGACCCTGTCCTCACGAGGGAGATAGAATTCAGAAGGTTGGATGTCAGGAGGCCGTACATGCAGCTGTTTGCTGTCCTTAAGTGACTGAATGGAGCAGCGAGTGATCTGAGTGTGGATATGCTTCTGGAAGCTGGTCTGAAGTGGGTGATGGGGGAGAGATGACGGTACTTGTGTATGGTATCGTGTGCTGGGTGTTGTTTTGATGTTCCTTGGTGTGGGTGGATGTGCTGCCATGTAATATAGTGGATGTTGTGGGTTTGTGGAGGCTACGGCAAGAAACTGGGTGCCTCTGATGTCTAGGTGATCCTTGACTCTGAGGACTTTGGTTTCTTGATGTAGGTAGTCTGTGGGTGTAGTAGCTGTGCAACCTGTGATTATTTTTAGGATCTTGTTCTGTATGGTCTGTAGAGTGTTGTAGTGTGTTTTGGTGAGGTTAGGAGCCCAGGCAGGGCTTACATAATTCATGACTGAACGTATGTATTGTTTGTATACTGTGGTGGTGGTTTCTTTGTTGTGTCCGAATGTTGTATGGGCAAGTGACCTCAAGGCATTGAGTATTGGTGTTATTTTATTTTTAATGTTTGTGATGTGTTGTTTTAATGACGTTGATGTATTGTATGTTATACCAAGGATTTTGGGTGTGTGCGTGTGTGTGGTAGGGGAGTATTGTTTATGGTAAGGTGTGGGAGGTGACTGTGTACTGCTGTCCAGTTTGTGAGAAGGGTCACTGTAGATTTGGCTGGGGGAATTTTGAGCCTGTTTGTGTAGTGTGTTGAGGTAAGGTTGGAAGATATGTGCAACTGTGTTTGTGTTTTGGTGCGTACATGTATGTGTTATATCATCTGCATAGGAAGCTATGTGTATCTGTGGTGTGCGGGGTGTGGGTATAGGAAGCTATGTGTATCTGTGGTGTGCGGGGTGTGGGTATAGGAAGCTATGTGTATCTGTGGTGTGCGGGGTGTGGGTATGTCATGAATGTATAGGTTAAAGAGTGTAGGGAACAAAACAGATCCTTGGGGGACGCCGTTTGTGAAGTTTCTGATGTTAGAATACTGACCGGCAAATTTTACGTGTGCACATCTGCCTGCTAAAAAGTTTGCCATCCATCTTTTTGTGTTATTGTGCATGTTTGTGTAAAGTATTTTGTTTGTGAGGCTGTGGCGGAGGATGGGATCAAAAGCTTTGCTGATGTCTTGTGTGATTAGGAGTGTTCTGTGTAGTGGCCCAGCTGAATTCATGCCATCAAAAACTCTCGTGTAAGGTGTGTAAGAAGGGTGTTTGTGGAGAGTAGTGGCCTAAAGCCATGTTGTGACTGGGCTAGGGGAATGTGAGGTGTGACTAGTTGTAGTACCTGCCGTTCAGTGACTTTAGAAGGGGTGCAGAGGAATGTGATGGGGCGGTGTGAGGAGGGTAACGTGGGGTCTTTGTTGGGTTTAGGGATAGTGATGATAATATCATGTTTCCAGATGTTGGGTATCATATTGTATGAATAGCTGTAGTTTGATATGTTGGTAAGTGCTTGTATGCCTTGTGGTCCAAGGTGTTTAAGGTGAATGTTGCTTATGTTGTCTGGTTCACAGGCAGATAGGGTTGTTAATGATCTGCTTCGTCTGGTTGTAAGTAAAAGGTGCATAGGCTGGGTCTGTGGGGAACTGTCTCTTGTGTCGGATGATACGTCGGTCTTTGGGATGGGGGTTTAGATGGCTGACTTGTGAAAAGTGATTGATGAGAGTGTTTGCTTGTTGTTTGTTTGAGGGTATGGTGTCTGTTGTTGTGATAGCAACGTGTGGTTGTGTGGTGTTGATGTTGGAAAGTGTGATGCTGTTTAGTGTTTTGTAGAGTACCTGGGAGTGGCTTCGGTAGCCGGGCAAGTACCACATCTCCCAGAATAGTGTTAAACCTGTCTTCAAGAGAAGCATACAACATCTCCCTAATCATTCTGATATCAGTCCTCTCGTGCTCTTCCTCTTCTTTCTTCCTCATTGTTCGTATGTTCTTCCCATTCAACGCCAGTCTTATCAACATTACATAGCTTTACAATTTCGACGACTATGGCTTTTTTTTTTTTTTTTTTTTCACGCATACCTTTTCAGACATCGTTCACCACTTCTTCCAACCTGACTTTTGCCTCTCAGTAACGAACTATCACCGCAATTTTTTTTTCTCATCACCCCTACAGTTTAATTTTACCATCTCTTTAATTTTCTCGATAGTTACATCCCTATCATCTATTCCATCTCCACTTTCTTGCTACCAATCATGACTTTGAAGCACCCATTCTGTAATCTTCCCTGCTACTGTAAAACCCTTTCTTCTCACTTTTTCTCTTATCCTACATTACTCCAAGATCATCGATAAACACCATCGCACATCTCTCTCCATCTTTAATATCCTTACTTAGGATATGTACAACAATGGAAAACGAAAAAGGACTACAGTATGTGTCGATTCTTGGCACAGTCCAATCCTCACTTCAAATTGTACCCTAGTTCTACCCCTTGTCCTCACAACTGCACGGGCTCCCCATTACATCTCTTCCACCATTCTTACTGTGTTTTTTTTTCACTCCCTTCTTCCTCAGATGCCAGTAAACCAGTATCCTCTCATAGACCTTTCCAGTTCAGTGAATGGACAATGCATGGTTTCATTATCTTCTAAAATCTGCTACTGATTGCCAGATAAGTCGTCTGTCTTGTCACGAAGACAGGTCAGTCAGGTACATGCGCTGTAAGGGGCAAAAGTTCAACCTCTGTTCCACAGCGTCTACTTCGCACTTTGGTCATTCCCGTCACTGTCGCCCCTGACACATTATATCAAAGTGAATCATCTGTGGACAGAGAAACATAGGAAGAGTCTCTTGACTCTAGGAATATTATACAGTAAAGGAAAGTGACAACTAGAAGGGGTGAATGCCAGGTGAACTTTAATCCCTGACTGTACAGGACGGTCTATATTGTACCTTTATATTATGTATGTTGTTCGGCAGCTCTATCTGTTAGTGAGTGTACTGACGACATTTTGACTACCTAGTGAAGTTACTAATTAATCATGCAATCAGTGAGTTTGGAAGTGCAGACAGTGTAGAGGAGGAATTGGTTAAGGGGAAGTAAAAAATAAAAAGAATAAATACGCTGCGTTGATACAAGCAACATCTGTTGAACCATCCGCGTTAGATATAAAAATGCTCCAGCAAGCGGTAAGGGGAGCCACTGTTTCTTTGAACAACCCAAATCTGTGAATTGGATATATATATATATATATATATATATATATATATATATATATATATATATATATATATATATATATATATATATATATATATATATATATATATATATATATATATATATATATATATATGGTATAGTCGTCAGGCAAGGAAGCAGCGGAAAAAAATCTTCCTTGTTGAAAAGAAAAGTCATCTTATTCAAAGGAAAAAGAAGGCTAAATATAGTAATCAAGGTGTATGACTTCTACCTCATAACCAATCAAATTTCATGCATCCATAATTTAATATTGAACTTCCGGGAGTGGGATATTTCAGTCGTGTAAATACAAAGACTACAGTATATGTGCACAAACATATGTTGGAATGTACAGTACATATAGATGTAAATTATGCATGAGTCCTGGCATCCGAAATTCACAAAAAAACTAACCATCAAACTTCCATTCCTGCCAAAAGACCCAATCCACTTTAATCTACTTAATCTGCACCTGATGCCTCTCTTGCCATCGACTACTCAAAATGGTAATCAGAGGGCTTCAAAACGGAGAGGTGCAGTTTTATTTCCACAAGGATATCCGTTCCAATGAGAGAAAGTCTCTCTCTCTCTCTCTCTCTCGTGTATAAAATTGTCTAACATTAGCTGTATCAAAACACTAAAGAGAACACACGCATAAGAGAATTAACTTAGAAAACAAAATAGTCTCTCTAGTACAATAATTTCGAAGGACCATTTGTGTGTGTGCTTGAAATATTTGGCCTGAGGTGCAGCCGGGAATTTCATAGGCTTGTACAGTGATGGGGCAGTGGAATTTAGTAGCTCCTCTGTTGACTACTCTCAGTTATTCTCAAAATTCTGTATAAATTTTCTGTTTCCATTTCTGCATCTCTTCCACCCAATGCATGAAAGAAAAACGTGGCGACATTGATGATCATGATGACGACGGTCTTAGTGGTAGAGGTGGTGTTAACGATGATGTCAATGAAAAAGACTACAGCGATGACTATTGCAATAAAATGATTATTATTATGATGCAGGTGGTGGTAGTGGTGGAGTTGGTTGTGGTGAACATCTTTTAGTTTTCCCAGATATACTTGTAATTATTTGATCTGATAATATCCCAAGTGCTGAAGTAAATAAAGGTTGTCTTAACAGTCTCATGGTCGGGAAAAATCTAGGGTTCTATTTTAGCTAAGTTCATATAAATTTCTTCAAATGATATTGAGCCACAGCCGCCTTGGAGTGATAATGATGTCGCCATCATGTATCCTGTGGTGAAAATGACAATCTGTTACAGCTAACATCACTCATTTATATTCAACTGTGTGAGAGTCATAGGATTCCGAGCTGAAATTTGGATGACTAATACGTATTTATGCATTTGACATTTTCCTTTTTATTTTACTGACTAACTGACAAGTGTAACTTACCCTTTTCGTTGGAAGTTATTGTACTGATCACAGTTATGTACTGATGGAAAAAAAAACTTGAACTACTTACAAATAAGTGACCAGTACCTTTAAATTTAAGAAGTTTAATGAATACATGAAATATTTAAGGAACTAATGTTAGTAATACATTTTAAAACAGAATAACAAATGAACCTGATATGAAGGGGTGTCCACATTATAACTTGATGAAGGGTACATGATATACATAGTAACGTTGATACTTAAGTTTATGAGACATCCACATTCTTGGTTTCTAAGAATTTTCTGTTGTATTTGCTAGGAAGGAGAGTAGGGTCATGCAGGAGGTCGACGAATCACCTGACTGTAGAAGTGGGTCCATTATTTATGTACTGCTTCTCCATACGTGCTAGATGACAACAGAGAGATTGAACTTGTTCCAGGTCTGGGCAATGCTCGAAAACTGCTTAAAAACCAGACAGTGGCCATGCTGGACCCAGAGTCAGAAGTAAAATGCTCTGCCAGAACTTGGTTGAAGTCCACTGCCAGACTTATATCAAGACTTGCATCAAGACTTGCTCCCTTTTTAGGGGAATATAATTCAGTGCACTAACTCATAATGGGGCTAGAAGAAGAAAAACTCCAGGCAGGAGGCCGTGACCTTGCTCCCCACAGACCAAAACACAAAGATCGTGAATCTCCCCTTCAGATTGGGCTGCAGCTTCCCTCAGGGATTCTTATAATAAAAAAACTTTTAAACTCCCTATGATATTATCTTTTAGAAATGTGGGTAAGTATCATGAAAAATATAGGAACTCACTGGTAACATATTAGCCTCAAGTGCCATCGTTAAACTGAATAATAATATGAACTGAATCGATATAAAGAATACATAACATCCTCGTAAAAATGTATAAAAACATGCGATATTACAGAGCAAAGTGCAAAAATATTACTGGCATTTATTTTCAACCTGTACACCTGACCATACTCCCCAAAATTTATTTTTTTGGTTGTGTGTTGACACTAGAATGTAATAACTGAGAAAGTGTTGAGAATCACTACTAAGGTATTCATACAAGTAATCCAAAATGATCTTGCACCAGAAGATACTTAAGCAAAGGAGAATGTTCTCGCAAAAAACATGGGTGTTCTTACAAAAAAGAGAACGTGGAGGGATAAAATACAACATTGCACACACAGTTTCTTCCCTAAACTGGCTTTTTGTATACCACAGTATACAGTGGCCCTTAGAGACACATCACAGGGATGTCATAGTCTGATTTTCCCCGGAAGCCTGTATCCTTTCCCAAAGCAAACTGCCAGACGAGGCAATTAGTGCACACTCAGAAGACTGAACTGAGCCTCAACTAGGAAACCTCATACAATATCATTCACTATTCATACTCTCCTCTAACATACTACCAGTTCTGCAAAAGCTTCCTAGTAGCTCTAGACAATTCCTTTAATGAGGATACTCAGAGTCAGCCCACGTCCCAGTGGGCCAGCGGGAAAAAGGCTGGCAGCCGGTAAGTGTAACCTGTCTCCCACAGATTGTCAGGTATGAAAGAAGAATTATGAAAATCACAAGTGAATAAGCCATCACCCAAGTACAAGCTTGAGAACAATTCCCACTAAAAATCAAGGTACACATCATTACCTACAAAGTTACATGAACACCAAGCAAAGAAAATAGCACCTTCACAATGGCATTAAGGTCCAAAATATCTATTACAGCCAATGGTTTCTGACAAAAAATAATGTACTTAAGTCAACTGAGTATAGAAATGTGTACATATAAAAATTTCGCGTAACCATTACTATCATAGTTCAGCATACTTCATGCAAGAATACCATTTTACACTTAAGGTCAATGAGCTTCCTGTACAAATACCTTCAATACAGTCATACAACCAAAGGTTGTCCAAACTTTCAAGTTCCTCAATCAGTCTTAATGGAGGCTTCCTCACTCGTGCTGGGATCCAGTGGCACAGTCCCCACCCACGTCACTGCACTCTTGCACATGTTCCTGTGGTTTAGAGAGCCACTCCTCAGTTCCATAATATTTCTTTATCTTGTCGGCTGCTCGATAGATCACCACATCGTCAAACATATTCAATAGTTTATATGCCGAACGATCTCTAATGATTTCCAACTCCTGAAATGGTCAAAGCCACTTCATGTTCAACTCTCGACTCGTACCTAGTAGAGGATTTTCATTTTTCACCCAGACTTAATCATTCTTTTCCACTGCCTCATTTTTCTGTTTCTTTTTTTCTCTGTCAAGAATCCTTTTACATGCTGTTTCGAAGTTTCTTGAATTATCTCATGGGCTACTCTTAGTACCTCTCCCTCATCTCAGTTCGCAATCACTGGAAGAGTTGCACTAATTTGTCTTGGAGCTCTCAGAAAGAAAAACACAAACTGTGGTGTTCTTTCAGAGTGGTGTGAACAGCATGGTTTAAAAATCTTTGACACTCACTAAGATAGTTCGACCATCTAAGAGGATGACCTTTACACAGATTACTTAACACACTTTTCATTGTGCGGTGTAACACACACTATCACTTTGTGGGTGATAGGGTGTAATGTAGCCAAGATTAATGTGGAACTCTTTGCAAAGATTTTTGAACTGTTGGGACGTAAACTAAGTTCCATTATCAAGCACTAACACTGAAGGATTTCCAGCGTCACACAAATACTCCTTAAACTTTGAACGCACCTCTTCAGTGGTTTTGGTCCTTAATACATAAAATTTAACTTATCTGCTATAATAATCTACAATGGTGAGAACATAACGGTACCCATTTGTTCCCTGACACATGTCTGTCAAGTCAACACTAACACGCTCAAGAGGCTTAGTGACTGGAGGTTGTTCCTGCCACTTCTGTCGCAAACTTTGGGTACCCCAGTGGACCTGACATTCAATATATTCTCTCACATATAACATGGCATCAGTTCTAAGAATTGGCCTGTAGAAGTAAGTCTCGAATTTGTCAATAGTCTTCTTAACTCTCAAATGACAAGACTGTTCATCATGTGCGAATAAAGGCTGTTTTTACCAAACAGTTTGGGCAAAACTAAAACAAAGTGAAGACTACTGTCCTTTGGCAGAGAGAGATAATGCAGATCCTCATGTAATGCAAATGTATTTAAAGTGGCTGTAGGATAACGTTTCTGGGGAACTGCTCCAACCTCAAAGTAAGTGATAAGATCATTCCACGTAGACTCCTTTCTTTTTACATCCTTAAACTCTTCATTGGCCAAGGCAAACCATGTCTCGGGCCGACTGTGAACTATAGGCCGAACTGGTCTACGAAGCTGATCAGCAACTACATTCAAGCAACCTTATAATTTATATCAAAGGTGTAGGCTGTCATATCAGTTATCCTCTTGTTCATTCTGGGGGACTTAGTTTTGATACGGAAGATGGAAACTAGAGGCTGGTGGTCGGCCATTATTGTACAGTAAGTTCCCCACAAATAATGATAAAATTTCCTATACGTTAGCACAATGGCTAATGCTTCTTTGTCTGTGGTACTGTATCTAGTTTCACCTGGTTTGAGTTTCTTGGAGAAATAAGCAATAGCACTAAGGGTGCCATCATCTTACTGTTGCATTAACGCTGCACCAACATCTAAAACACTTGCATCAGTTTGCAAAACAAAAGGTTTACTCAAATCAGCCTTCACCAGTACAGAAGACTCGACTAAAGCTTGTTTCAGATCTTCGAAGGCTGTCAGACATTCTGGGGTTCATGAAAATGGCTTATCCTTCTGCAAGAACTGTGTCAAGGGGTATGCGATCCTTCCAAAATTTCGAATGTGCTCTCTGTAAAATCGGCACATTCCCAAGAATCTTCTCACATTCTTCACATTCTTTGGGGGTTACATATGATGAACTACCTCAACATTTTCTGGATCGGGGATGCATCCTTCCTCAGACAGTATGTGGCCCAGAACCTTTACAAGTCTTTGACCAAGATTGCACTTTGTTACAGTGAGCTTCACTCCTGCTTAGTGTAAATGGTGAAAGAGTGTATCTAGGCGCTGTACTATCTATCTATCTATTGCCAGACGCCTCAATCCCGTTTGGGGTGGCCACAAACAAATCGCCTCCAAGTCGCCTTGTCCCCCGCCATTTCACTCCCCTGCTCCCAGCTCACCCCCCCCTCTCTCATATTCCTCTCCACCCCATCCCTCCATCTCATCCTCGGCCTCCCCCTCCCTCTTTCCCCCTCCACCTCACTCACATACACTCTCTTCGTCAGTCTTTCACCCTCCATCCTCTCCACATGGCCAAACCACCTCAGTGTGTTCCTCATAACACTTCCTATCACATCCACATCAACACCACAACGCTCCTTCATATCCTCATTCGTCAGCCTGTCTCTCCATGTGACTCCACAGGCTCCTCTTAAATAACTCATTTCCACTGCTCTCACTCTTGACTTGTGTCCTTCCAACAACGTCCAAGCTTCACTTCCGTACGTTAGAGTTGGTATCACAATACTGTCATGTAGTAACTTTTTCACTTCCATGCTCACTTCCCTGTTTCTTATCACTGCTTTCAAAGAACCAGCAACCTTTCTTCCCTGCTGTACCCTTTCAAGCACTTCACCCTCCAAACCTCCATCCTTACTCATCACACTACCCAAGTACTTAAACGTACTCACATTTTCCAATTCCTCACCATCCAACCTCGCTGTACGATCACTGACTTCACCTCTCTCAAAGACCATCACTTTACTCTTCCCTACATTCACCTTTAGATTCCGTTTCTTACACACTCTCCCAAACTCATCCACCAAGCCTTGCAGCTCTCCTTCGTCTTCACTCAACAACACAGTATCATCTGCAAACAACAGTACAGGGAGTTTCCAAACACTATCCTCTCTCACCATGGCCACTCCAACATCCACTACCCTACCTTGTACCTCTTTTATTACCCCATCCATGTACAGATTGAACAACCATGGAGACATGACACATCCCTGTTTCAACCCAACCTTCAAAGAGAAAAATTCACTTAGTTCACCATCCACACGCACTGCAGCCTTCGCACCATCGTACATACTCTTCACAGCATTCAACAACTTTCCATCTACTCCATATATTCTTAATACTTTCCACAATCCTTGTCTATCCACCCTGTCACATGCTTTCTCCAAATCCATGAATGCCGCATACAACTTCTTTCCCTTCTCTAGAAACTTTTCCACTAAAGATCTGAGAATGAATATCTGATCTACACAACCTCTTCCCTTCCTAAAGCCTCCCTGTTCTTCTCCAACTAATTTCTCTGTTCTTTCTCTAACTCTGTCAATAAGTATCCTACCATACACTTTTCCTATTATACTAAGAAGACAAATGCCCCTATGGTTACCACACACTTCTTTTTCCCCTTTTCCTTTGTACAAGGGAATAATTATACCTGACTTCCAATCCTCCGGGACTCTACCTTCCTCCCAGGCCAATCTGCACATCTTCCACATCCATTCTACTACTATCTCTCCCCCATACTTCAGCATTTCACCACACACTCCATCAATTCTTGGGGCTTTCCCCGATTTAACTTTCTTCATTGCTTCCACAACTTCTATCCTACTGATTTCTTCCTGTCTTTTCACCTCCCTCCTTCTCCCAGCCATTCCCCAGCCACTTATACTCGCATTACTTCCATCCTCTACGTTCAACAATTCCTTAAAGTGTTCTTTCCATCTGCTCACTTTTTCTCCCTTCTCCACTAGTAATCTACCATTTTTATCTTTCACTCCCCTGCTAACTTCACTTCCACCCTGTCTTACTCTTTTCACCTCTCTCCAGAACATTTTCTTACAGTCCCTCCACTTTACACTCAAATTTCTTCCAAATTCCTCATCCACTCTCTTCTTACTCTCTTACTAATCTTTTCACCTCTCTCTTCCTTTCTACATATAACTCTCTCTTCCGCCTCTCAACCTCTTCCACGCCCTATTTCTCATCCATTCATTGTATGCTTTCTTCTTTTGTGCCACAGCCTGTTTCACCTCTTCAGTCCACCAAGCTGTTCCTTGCACCCCCCTCCGTCTTCTCTTCCTTCCACACACCACATCATATGCTGCACATATTTCTTCTGTAAATATTCTACACACACCTTCCACGTCTCCCATCTGCTCCAATTCATATTTGCCCAATCGTTCCTCCACTTCTCTCTTATACTCTGCCTTTTTCTCATCCTCCTGTAACCTTTCCACTCTCCTTGCAACTACTCCTTCCTCTCATCTTTCCCTTCTTCTATTCCTCCAACTTTCTTGTACTTTAATTCTGGCCATCACCAAGTAGTGGTCAGAAAGTCCACTCCCCCAACCTCTATACACTCTTGCATCCATTACACATCTTCGCATCCTTTCATCCACACACACATAATCAATCATTGCCTTCCTTTCATTCAGTTCACCACCCACCCTTCTCATCACTCGCCATGTATACCTGTGAATCATTTTATGCCTGAAGAGGGTATTGGCTATCACCAACCCCCTCCCAGCACAAATGTCCACTAACGCACTCCCATTCTCATCTATCTCAGCAGGCACACCCCACTCACCAGCTATTCCATCCACCTTCACATTCCCAACTTTACCATTCATATCACCAATCAAAAACACTAATTCTTCAAAAGAAGGGGCCCACAAAATGACATTGCCTAGATAGTTCTTCACCCATCCTTCCCTCAAAAATGGGGTTGGCAACTTTCTCAACACTTTAGAAAATATAACAGGACTGCAACTCGATCCAAAAGGTAAGTGCTTAAATCTGTACAGAGTAATGCCATCTGTAGATGTGGTTAAGTCTCTACTGGCGTCATCTAAGACCACCTGGTAATAGGCGTCCTTAGGTCTAATGATGCATAATATTTCTGACCAGCAGCACTTTCTATCATCTCTTCCAGTTTGGGAAATGGGTACAGGTCCATCTCCTGTTTTGTGTTCACTTGTCTCTAATCCAAGAGCATCCTCTTTGATCCATCCGGTTTAATGACTAGCACAATTGGGCTTAACCAAGCTACCGTGGATGGCTCTGTAATGTCTCTGTCCACCATCTCATCAGGCATATTGCTGATAATTTCTTTAGCTTTCTGTGGGCAGTGATACACCAGGGCTCTGACTGGGGAATTGTGCTCAACTGCTATCTTCACTGGAGGTCCCTGGATTTTTCCTAATTCTGACTCGTCACCCATAAACAATTCATGGTGTTGTTTTAACAGTGTTTAAAGTGGCAATTCCTTTTCTAATGTCAGATGGTTCCACTTCTTTGTCTTACGCAACTCCTCAAATTTCTTCTCTCTACTGACCATAGTAACAAGACTATCAGTATGAGGGATCAAATAATTTTAAACTTTCGCGGCCAGACAAGGCCACCCAAATTATTCAACATCATTTTCACCAAGGATCCTATAAGTTCCCATAATGGTCCCGAGTTAAGTACAATGTCTGCCTGTCTCTGGCTGATAAAAGGCAAATGAACCTCCCCGTTAATGGAGACTGTAGTACACAACAATGAATCAGCTAAACTTAAAAATGTTTGGGGAGATTTCCAAAATGATGTTGGGTTCTTCACTAACTTGAACAGGCAACACACATGCTTGCAAACACCTAACGACAAGTTCTTCCCATAAGCGAAGATATTCAAAAGGCTGCTTAACTGGGCAGGTCAATCTCACCCTACGTGCGTTTCACTTGTAGGATGAACGGTAAAGGTTCCCAACTGGGTAAACGAATTCATCCCATTTAAAAGTTTGCTGCTGTTAATCCCATTCAAAGGAGCTTTGCCCAACACATCTACTCCTAACAAGAGATCGATCTCTAGAAAGTGATCAGGGGCTACCAAATTTAGGTGTCAAACAGTCTTTGTGCTACCAGTTAGAATATCCAGGTACACTGAGCCTAGTACAGGAAGTGGAGCTTTTGATATCCCTGCCACAGAAAGAAGATTCTTATTCTGGGACATTTCTAATGCAAGTTGACTTACAAATTTCTTTGAAGCAAGGGTTACTTCACTCCCCGTAGCTACCGATGTGGAACTCGAGCTTTGGTTCACAGTCAGTGAAATGGTGGGACATTGAATTGTTTGAGCTTTACCTAGTCACTTCGACTGTCCAGACAGTCATCCTGGGCAATCAGCATTTCCCTTCCTACAATCAACTCTTAAGCAGTCTAAACAAGAGGTGTATGGTATGTAGAAGGACTGCTGGGCCTTGAGAGCAGGCTGTGAAGCCTATGCCCAGAGTTGGACACATAAAAAAAAAAAAAAAAAAAAAAAAGCATTCCTTGCAGGTGCAAGGGGGCAAGTTACTAGCATATGATCAGGTTTTTGACAGCACCCACAGTAGGTTTTCTTAGGAGTAGGTTTAAGGGTTTTCATCTGTTTAGTTAGGGTGTTAAGTGCTCGTTCGACTTTATCAAACCTATCTGTAATGGTAGGCTTTGTCTCAGGTGGCTCTGACGGGTTCATCAGAACCAGATCTCTCCTTGCACTCACCCGTTTGACGTCTCTGTTAGATATTAGCACAAGTCTCCTCTCATCCTTAGGCCGTTTAAGAAATTCAGTTAGGGAGACTGTCAGAGAAATCACAAAGCTTATGCTGGACAACTTCAGGAAGTCCCTAGAATAATTTCCTCTTAGTTTCTCTGCATCAGGGATGGAATCTTTGGGGAATTTAGTCTCTAGAGCTGCCACTTTACAATTCAGTGTGTTCACAAAGGTTCTGGGGCTTTCCTCTGTAACATAGGTAATTTCCTCAATAATTTGCCAAGCGTCTATAATATTAGGAGTATCACATATCTCAGCACTCAATAATGCCTTGAAATCACTCCATGTAGAGACTGTTCCCTGCTTAACCCCCTCGTGCACCATAAGTTCCAATAAGTTTCGTTTCCATGCACAGAGCCCAAACCTCGCTCAGGCTGGCTCCGCTCACGCGATAAGGGAAAAATTTCTATGTCCCAATTTACCTTCGGAAAGTGCATATAGTGTTATAAATCACTTCCCATCATCTTCGTTGATGTTTATACTATAAGATAAGAAAAAAAACATAAAACATGATTAAATGTGCAGGAATGAAGCCTGAATACACCTTATTAATGTGAAAACTAGCTTCTCATAACTTCCCAACATCACCATGAAAAATTTTTGCTGTGACGTGCAGTTGCAAAGGACATGTCTATATGCAGAATTTCACGATCTTTCATCTGTGAAAGTTTCAAGTTGATACGTCCAATAGTTTTCGAGTAAATCGAAAAAAACTACAAAAATTCCCTATAAATGCATGATTTGTTTGTTATGTCATATATTGTTAGTGACACTGAAACAAACATATACATAAATTCTATCCAGTTTTGTAGCCCAAAGGTTAAGGAAGCCCATGATATAATCCACAGTGTTATAACCCTTATTGTTATAGAGAAAATGAATTTTGAAAAGTTATGATGGGTTGCGCATGGTAACAGCACCTGAGCTTCGGCCCGTAAGCTATGTTCGTCTTTCGTAACTTTTCCCCAATTATTTTCACACATAGGATACTTTGCTTTACAAAAGTATGCATAAGAAATCATCAGCTTGATCAAGCTTTCTTCAGATTTTTTATGCGACCTATACTTTATGAGCATAATCACTGAGTGAATAGCAGTGAAGTGCACCACATTTTCGCTATGAGAAATATATAGTAAACACAATTTTATACCTTACAATACAATAGTATAAACACTAGACAAATAAGCTGGTTACTCACATCCTCTAGCAGTATTGTAGTGTTTCTTGAGAGGAGATGGAGTTGCAGAGAGGAGGACATGTATGATCACAGCCAGTGTGTGTGTGTGTGTTTGTGTGTGTGTGTGTGTGTGTGTGTGTGTGATATGAGAGTGTGTGTGTGTGTGTGTGTGTGTGTGTGATATGAGTGTGTGTGTGTGTGTGTGTGTGTGTGGAGTGATGACAGTGATGTCAGTTGTCATAGGAGTAATGGCAGTGGTGTCAGTAGTCATAGGAGTGATGACAGTGGTGTCAGTTGTCATAGGAGTGATGGTAGTGGTGCCATTTAATTCATAGGAGTAATGGCAATGGTGTCAGTTGTCATAAGAGTGATGTCAGTGGTGTCAGTTGTCATAAGAGTGATGTCAGTGGTGTCAGTTGTCATAGGAGTGATGGCAGTGGTGTCAGTTGCAATAGGAGTGATGGCAGTAACAGGAGTAGTAGTAGTAACACCAGTGGTGGCAGTGGTGAAAAGAGTGGTGGTAGTGATGGTGCTACTATTACTCACTGTTGTGCTTATCGCCGCGGCCTTGACTGTGGCTTTCCGCTTATCACCGCTCGGGTCAGATTTCACCCTCGCTCTCCTGCTCCTCACTCTCTCCTCCTCAGTATACTCACTGTTTGTTTCGCTATTGCTTTCCTCATTCTCACTGCCACTGAACAAGTATTTCATGTACTTATTTTGAGGTAACCCCTTGTGAGACATTTTCCCAGTAGTGTATAAAACTACAGGGGAACGGTAAAATCAGTTATGAATTTTCAAACCTGGCTTTCTCTGAAAATAAATAAGAAACACTTATAAACGTTCTTCACAATTACAGTGCACTATATACAACACAATATCACTATACACACGTAAGGTAAGGACGGTGCAGTAGTGGGAAACTCGAGTTTAAATGTCCAGCTGCATGCTCACACACCCTTCCAGCTTGACTGATTGGAGAATACTGAGCTAAGTACAGGTTGCTTGCCCTTCTGAAAAGCTCCTGGGTGTTGCCATATATTTCCCCTAGACCTGGCCACTCTCAGCTTTGACTCAACCAAATTTGACGCAAATCTATCCACAGGAAAAGTTTCTATGACCATTTATAGGGAAGTTGCGTCATGTTGCGTCATCGGTTACTCTTCAGATTACAAGGGTTATGACTCACATTGCATCATCTTGCACGAGGGGGTTAATAAGACTATAAAATCATGGCATGTAATGGCTTGTCAACTCGAGTCTGAGCAACTTGCAACCTTTCCTCACCAGATGTCGCACATGATTCAACTAGTTCATACAGCTCTGCCAGGATACTTTCGGTTTTGATCCCATGTAAATCAGTAGAATTTACTATTGGAATGTCACTAAGTCTAATAGCAAATTGTTTCGACAAGGAAGTACCTGGGTGTGGGGACTGATGTGGAACAGAGAGAGCTGATGTAACTGACGGAAGGATAAAATTAAGATTAGTTGGTTAGGATCAGGGGCTGAAGGTGCATGTGTCTGTGATGCACTTTTTAATTCTAGCATTTCATCCTTCTGTGTTTAAATTAAGGTTTGTTGCTGATTTGGAATCTGCATCACATTTGTCATGAAAGCATGCTCTACATCAGCCTTGATGTCCCGATGGTCACCTTCAGGTCCCCTAAGCTGACTGTCATCAATTTTGTTTGTCATTTTGACTTAAATAAGCTAAAAATAATGACAAAAATGAAACCTATGAGAAACAAGGGTTTAAATGGTAGCTGGCACTTCAGCAGACATGTACCATATGGTTAGGTTAACACATGGGTTTGACAGGAATCTTTAAGCCTTAAAACAAAGGAAAAATTCGCAAACATGTATGAAAATAGGCTTAAATCATACATCCCACTGCTGTTACCATTAAGTGCTAATCACCATTATGTACTGAAGGAATAATACACAAAACATGAACCACTTACAAATAATAACTGACCAGTAAATTTAAATTTAAGAAGTTTAATGAATATATGAAATATCTGAGGAACTGTTATTAGTAATACATTTTTAAACATAATAATAAATGGACCTAATATAAAGAGGTGTCCAGATTATAACTCATTGAAGGGTACATGATATACATGGTAGTGCTGATACTTTGGTTTATGAGACATCCACATTCTTGGCTTCTGGGAATTTTCTATTGTACTTTCTGGGTAGGAGAGTAGGGTCATGCTGGATGTCGACAAAACACCTGACTGTAAAAGTTGGTCGTTTACTTATGTACTGCTTCTTCATTCACGCTAAATGAATGAACTTGTTCCAGGTATGGGCAGAGCTTGAAAACTGCTTAACCCTTCTCAGGAACACCTGGGTCTGACAGACCAGGGCAATTTTTACGATGGTATAGTTCAGTAACTTTTAGATGCCTGGGATCCCAGTAACTTTTAGATGCCTGGGATCACTGTCCTTCTCAACAGCTTCCTAACTTTTTGTGCCCATGCAGGGTGTAGGAGGGTTACTTTCGTGTCTCTCTATGTTTTTGCAATATATCACTCAGAATTGCTTGTCAGGTCTGTGAGACCCAGGTGTACCTGAGGAGGGGTAAGAATTTTTCACAATGAGTTTGCAAGTTAATTTTATGTTGTGTGAGATCCACTATGCTCATAGTGAAGGTCCTCCATTCCTTAAGTTCTGGCACAAGTGCTGGGTTCATAGTGTTCTTTGTTTTCATGTATGTTGACTGAAAAAAAAAACTAGTTAGGCATTTTTTTCATATTTTTTAACCCCTATCCACTGGCTGACGTGAATGCATGACAGGATTCAGGGCATGGAGGGCCACCGGTTGACTTGATATATCGCACTCACCTTCCCGCCACTGTTTAAGCCCGGGCCCATTTTCTGTGATACCTAAGGGGTAGGTAGGACCCCCAGGTACCCTGCGGTTGTGCAGTTCAGTTTGTACTCGGCAGTGGTAGTGAGAGGTGCCGTGTCATCTTCATTGACATCGTCCAATTCTGTCCCACCGCATGAAGGGCCAATTGCTTCATCAATCCCTGCGAAAGTTCAGCCCTTATTGCAATAGTGCCATAGGATGTACCCTTGACGATACTGTCTGCTCTTGTATACTCAGCAAGAGTACGTCCGCTGAGGAGAAAAAAAAGCTACCACATGGAGAGTGAGCTCTTTCGCTCTCCAACCCCTACTCACTCTCCAACGCCAGAGAGGGCTCTCCGACTTCTCCAGGAGGAAGGGACATCTGCGAGAGTGATGATTTCGGTGATGAGGAGGTGCAAGATGACCCAGGACATCGGGAAAGTGACCTCAGACCTGGCGGTCATCTGTGGAAAAAAATGCCGCGGAGCCGTTTCCCCCACACTCTCGCCACCTGCTTGCGCTCCCCCACACCTCAGCCTACCACTTAAAGGGCAGAATCTCCACAACCAGGCCCTTCGGGAGTGGCATGAGTACTGAGCAGGTGTGTGGGGAAGTGTAAAATGGTGTACAGCACTGCAGAAGTTTGTGTATTTTCATAAATGAGTGAAATGTGTGATGTAAGTGAATTATAGAAAGTGCTAAGATATAAGTCTTTTATAAGTTCTACAAGTGCATATAAGTGATTTATAGTAAGTGCAATACAGGAGTCGATACTGTTTATTGGATATTGGTTAGAAAATTATTGGATATACCTTGAGTTGGCCTACCTGTTACCTGAAAGAAAACCACTTGTGAGCGGGCCACAGTGAACAATACCTGCTTCGATATACCTAAATTATTTCACTCAGTACTCAGGGCGATTGTGCCAAATATGAGCATCAGTGTATCTGTGAAGTGAAGTACAAATAATGTTAGTTGTGTGAAACATTTATATGATTTTCACTATAACCCTGATTAGTACAAAGCAGTCTGATTTACAGAACAAATAATTACCTCATACTCTACGATCATGCATGAAAGAGCAACAGCATTTGTCAAAGTGCGATTACCCGTAATCGTGATGTAAAGTGGAGTTCTGTCTTTGTAAAGGAGAAATATGATTATTTACCGAAGAAGTGAGTACAGAAAAACGACGAGATATTTCCTTTCCCACACACCTACAAGGCATAGTAGCATAGTGGTGTGGGCGGCAAATCCTTGGGTGAGCCACATGAACCGGGTGATGACTCATTTTCATGGTGGTGAGTAAGGAGTAGAAAAAACGAGTGGAATATTCTGCATTCCAATGACGCACGGGCAGTGTTACAATCATCACTCCAATCAGTGCTGCCAAAGCTAGCCGGCTGGGTCAATGCTATGGCCAGTGGCCCGCACTCGGAGCCGCGTGCCAAAACGTGAAAAACCACTCTCTTCAACTCATCCTTGCTCATCGACGGGAACACCTAGAGATCTCTGGAGACCTTCATTGGAAAGAGGAAGAGTTGGTGAGCCTTATGAACTTTCATTGCATTCTCTAGCTACTATAGTTTGGCAGATATAAGGGTTTGAAGTAAGGGTATATTTTCCAAAATCTCGGAAATCACCTGAAGGGAGGAGTGTGCTGCGCCCAGGAATCCCCCTGGTGGCTAAGGGTTAAAAAGTATGTGGAGTTCAATGAACTAAGACTTATTCACATAGTTTTGTAACTGATAATACCTAATACATTGTAGGATATTCAGGAATTAATTATATGAAACATGTGCGACACTACATTTTTTTAATACTGGGTCTCAAAGACCCAGATGTTCTTAAGTTTTAAGCAAAACTGTAGGTCTGCCTGGGGAGGATTAAACCCGAGGCATCCCGATAACATATGGATATGTTGCTACTTTTTGTCATGATGAGTCCCGATAATGTATCCACACGTTCTGCAATTGCAACGTCCATCATTTTCTCAATTTTCAAATTTCGTGCATGATATTTGGTACATAGACGGAAAACACCTTCCTCTATCTACTGCCGGGTGGGGACACTGCCTTACCCCGCATAACCCCCCCCCCTGCACGCCATTGTCTCGGCAACTCACCTGTTACCAGTGACCTGGGCTGTAAAGACATGTCACTCCAAGGTATGAAATTCAAGGCAAGAATGGTTCCCCAGTCGATGACAATGTGGAGGACAATGATTACGTGGTGATAGAGGAAGGAACGAGGAGAAATGATGAGGAGGTAATGCGCCAAGGCAGGTGCAGTATGTTGACGTGTTCAGTGAGTGAAACAACACTTATATCGCCTATATTATTGTGTGAAAACCAATATATTTTCGTACTACATATAAATTCGCAACAAATGAACAAATATCTACCTATTCTTGGTGGTTTGCAAAAGTTACCGCTACATAGAAAACGCGACAGCCGCAGTGCTGCTCCAGACAACAAGGTACCAGGTGTTTAAAAGGTTACCTGTTTAGACCACTTCTAAGCCCAAGTGAGCACTTTGGGGGGCATTTTCTATTGTTTCTCGTAAAAAGCAGAGGTTTTAGCCAAAAAAAAAATTTCTTCTGCCGGGATGGGGGGGGGGGGTCAGTGGTAAAAGACTGGTCGGGACAAGGCGGGTTAAAAAACAGACAGTGGCCATGCTGGACCCAGTTTCAGAAGTAAAATACTCTGCCAGAACTTGGTTGAAGTCCACTCCCAGACTTATATCAAGACTTGCATCAAAACTTGCTCCAAGCCTTGCTCCCCATTTAGGAGAATAGAAGTCGGTGTACTAACTCATAATGGGGCTAGGAGAAGGAAAGCTCCAGACAAGAGGCAGTGACCTTGTTCCCCACAAACAAAAACACAGAAAGACCGAGAATCTCACCTTCAGATGGTGCTCCACCTCCCGTTAGCAATCCTTATGATAAAAAACTTTTAAACTACTTATGATATTTTCTTTTAAAAATGTGGATAAATATCACAAAGTATATTGGAACTCACTGATAGCATAGTAGCCTCAAGTGTCATCGTTCAGCTGAAAAAATAAATACTGAATCGATGTAAAGAATACATAACATCATCGTAAAAACCTATAAAAACATGGTATATTACAGTGCAAGGTGTAAAAATATTATTTGCATTTATATTCAACCTGTACATTATAGTTAGCAGAGGATGGCTTAGATTAATGCTTAATGGATACACAAGGGACATTAACCCGCCCCGTCCCGGAGACGTGAATTCACGTCCTCACATGATGTGCACTCATATCCCAGAGATGTAAATTAACGCGGCAACATTGCAAGGTCCCTAATTTGCACAATTTTCAATTTTCGCGAGTGATTTCGCGAGTGATTTTTGGCACGTATACACGGGACACCTTCCTCTATTCCTCTACAAGATGCCAAGCAGGGACAATGCCTTACACCACATAACCTCTCCCCCCTCCCTGCACGCCATTGTCTCGGCAATTCACCTGTTACCAGTGACCTGGCCAATAAAGACATTCAGGGCCAGAGTGATTCCCCAATCGATGACAATGTGAAGGACAAAGTTTACATAGCATTAGAGGAAGAAACAGTCAGAAATGATGATCAGGTAATGTGGGAAAAAAAGGTCATGAATGGTGATGAGTTAGTGAGTGAAACATTATGCTTATAATGCCTATATTACTGTTTGAAAACCAATATACTCTTGTACTACATATAAATTCGTACCATGTAAATAAATAAATACTGTTTATGAGTGGATAAAATAGTTACCCTCCCATAGAACTCGTTTTCTTTGGTGCCAGCCTGTTAGAAAACCCAGTCAGGTAAGGAGGCACTCGTACCTGGATCGAGTATTTCAAACCACAGGTGAGCGATTTCTCTATGAATTTTCGATGTTTCTCACCAAAAGCGAATGTTTGAGCCTCAAAAATAAAAGGTCCAAAAATGTCAGGACTGGGGCGTACCACTGCCCAGAAAACGTCAGGATGGGGCGGGTTAAAGAAAAGAGTGGATTCTTAGTACAGTAAGTCCAACTATTCAGCTAAAACAAAACATTCACTATTTCCATATCCCCGGTTATTCTGCTGTCAACATGGACTATTGAACATGAAATTTTCTTCCTTCTGTAATCTAGTTTGTATTCGATTCCGTGAGGTTCAGTCACCTAAAAAGGTAGAAATGTTCCCCTGACAGGTCAGCAGATGTCGCCCCGTCTAGTGAGAAAGAGGAGGGGGAAATAGGTGGCGAAAGAAAGGGTAAACAAAAAAAATACAGAAAGGTTGTGTGGAAGGTGGTAAATGAAATCATCAGCAGATAAAATACAGCCCACAATGGTGATGTGACCTAATATGTGCATGGAAACATAAACAATAGATGCTGGAAATGAAGATGGGGTCAGAAAACACACAACAAAGTATAAACAACTATAATGTTATATTCCCGCATTGATTACCGGCGAAAGTTTTATAATAAGAGCAACTACTATTACTTGTGAAATAGCTGCGTTGATGGAGTAAAAGTACTACTGAAGTTGGCACACTATCGGCTGCCTTTGTTACAAGACAGAGAGCTAAATCCTGACTGGTAATAAGCAAGTCGTCTTCGTTCTCAATTAAATACGAAATTATTTGTTTCTATACTAGATGTGGCAGTGGGTGCTGTGGTCTTACAAAAATAAAAAAAAAGGCAATGTCAGGTGTAAAGTGCGAGTAAGGTGCTGTACTGTAAGGTATGGAATTGTAGGATGTGGAAGTGTAAGGTGTGGTAGTATAAGGCGTGGTAGTGTAAGGTGTGGTAGTGTAACGTGCTGATGGACGAAGTGGTAGTGGAAGAAGGTGTGGAAGTGTAAGGTGTGGAAGTGTAAGGTGTTGTAGTGTATTGTGTGGTAGTGTAGGGTGTGGTAATGTAAGGTGGACCCCCCATAGAAACGTCAACTGTGGCACTTTGGAGCTGCGGATTGGGAGGCCCTCAGGCAGTACTTCATTGATTTTCCCTGGAATGATTATTGCTTCCATGGCCGGGAGCCAGCTGAGAGTGCTTTGCACATTACGAAGGTTATTCTGACGGGCATGGAAGCATGCATTCTCTTCTCATATACTTTGACTAATGCAAGAAAGCCTTGGTTAAATCACGCTTGTTCTAATGCTGTCTGCAACAAAGAGTGGGCCTATAAAAGGAACCAGAGCCAACCCACCCCTGAATCACAGCTTGTTTATGTTTCTGCCCGGAATCGTGCTAAGTCCGTTCTTCACTCTGCTAAAAATGATTTCATCCGTACTAAATGCTCTCAACTCTCCAACTCGAATTCTTCCCACTCCTTCTGGCACCGTGACAAAAACGTTTCTAACAAGTTTACCTCATCATCCTTACCTCCTCTTTTCTACTCTGATGGCCCTGTAGCTATTTCATCTACTGATAAAGCAGATCTCTTTGCTCAGACTTTCTCCTCCAATTCCACCGTAGATGATTCCGGTGCTGTTCCTCCATCACTTCTCCCCTCTAACTTCCTCATGGCTGACATTAAAATTTCTTCAGCTGATGTATTTTCTGCCATCACTGGCCTTAATTCTAACGAGGCACATGGGCCTGATGGAGTCCCTCCTGTTGTCCTCAAGAACTGTACTTCTGTGCTTACACCCTGGCTAGGTAAATTCTAGCCTTTGTCTTTCAACTTGTACCTTTCCTTCTTGCTGGAAGTTTGCTCTTATTCAGCCAGTCCCAAAGAAGGATGACCATTTCCAGCCCTCTAACTGTCGTCCAATTGCTTTAACATCCTATGTCTCAAAAGTTTTCGAGTCAGTTGTTAACACAAAAATTTTAAAGCATCTCTCCTATCACAACCTTCTTTCTGATTGTCAGTAAGGGTTCCGTCAAGGACGCTCCACTGGCCATCTTCTCACCTACCTTTCAGACTCCTGGTCATCCTCTTTTCGGGACTTTGCCAGACGCCTCAATCCCGTTAGGGGTGGCCACAAACAAATCGCCTCCAAGTCGCCCTGTCCCCTGCCATTTCACTGCCCTGCTCCCAACTCACACCGCCCTCTCTCATATACCTCTTCACCCCATCCCTCCATCTCATCCTTGGCCTACCCCTCCCTCTTCCCCCCTCCACCTCACTCACATACACTCTCTTCGTCAGTGTTTCACCCTCCGTCCTCTCCACATGGCCATATATATATATATATATATATATATATATATATGTATATATATATATATATTGAAATACCGGCTGTGGCAACCCAGGTCACCACCACACCCCCAGGAAGAGACTATGGAGGGGTAGACAGAGCACGCGGCCTGTCCAGTCTACACGGACATAGTGTGCCTGGGCAGTGTGCCCCTATTCCCCGGAAGGTGCTCGACGACACCACCCCAGTCCGAATGCACTACCTCTCAGGTGAGCTAGCCCTCGCCAGGATCGAGGTGGAGCTGACCGTATAGCTCCAGGTAGCACCCCAGCTATGGCCCAAAGCTGCTCAAATAAAGAGACGGCCCATAGCCACTCTGCAAACCTGGAGATGACCCATAGCCGCTCCGCCCAAAGAGCCACAGTCTATAGCCAGGCCTCAGTGATGGCCAAAAGCTGCACACAAAAGAAGGCCATGGCTTATAGCCGGGCTGCCAATAAGGAGACGGCCCATAACCTCTCTGCCAGGAGCTGCCCATGCCCCCTGCAGAAACAGCGATGGCCCATAGCCACGGCGGGGAGAGAAAGGTATGCCCCCTCTTCTGCAGTTGCCTCGGAGGGCATGAGACAGGCTATGGCCCATAGCTGCTCCTCGTCTACTCGTCGCCCTCCATATGGGACTTCGGTGCCGGCCCATAGCTGCACCGACAATGTAGGGATGGCCCATAGCCACACTCCATCTGTTGCCGAAGGGAACCCAGCAACGGCCCATAGCCATGCCGGGGAGGAACACCAAAGCCTCTCGCCCCCTTTGATTCCACGACGTGAGGGCGACCTGCCGTCAGCCCTGCCTACTGGTAGGAGCGCAGGCCTCCCCTCTGTTCCCCCAGACCAAGGCAACCTCCAGGAGGACCCCTGCCCCAAGGACTGGTGGAGAGTCCCGGTGGTTTCCCTGGGACCCTTCTCTATCCAGTCAGCCCCCAAGGAGGACTCTGGCTGGGGGTGACGCCGCAGCCCCAACCTGACGGCGCAGCCATGAGTAGGAGACCGCAGCCTATGGACCTCCAAGAGCGCCCGCAAGACCCCGGGGCGAGACCTCACCCTTCCCTGCCGAAGGCAACGCCCTTCCTCCACCAAGCGCCTGCGGGAGCACTTTAGAGACTTGTTTGGTCATGATCCCAAGGGCCAGACCCCAGTCCCCAGCCCTGACAGTGAGGGGCATTTCACCACGCCCAGCCCAAACCCTCGACGAGAGACGACGCCCCTGAGAGTGGTCCTGTGTAAGTCCAGAGTCAGAGAACAGTGACACGAGTCCCAGTATTACCATAAAAAATTGAACTAGAGTCAGTGCCAGAACAAATTCCCATGAACTTATAACACCTGTGTTTTGCCTCCTGTGTGTAAAAGAGCCTCTTGAACAGTGACCGTGAAAGTTGTGTATTTCCCAAAACCAAATTAAGATTCCTGTCTGGCTAGTATCCTGTGAGATGCTCCCAACCCATCTACCAGCCCATGTATTAATTTTGATCAGCATATTGTGTACAAGTCTTCCTGTTCTACAGTAATGAATTTGTCAGTACACGTGTAAGGTTATCGCCCTGTTTTTATGTCCTGTTCCTGTCTTACTGCGTCTAAGCTCCGGTCTAGAAAGGGAACCCAGCTGCACTCTAGGCGTTCTAAGGATGGGAAGCCGCCCCTTAAACACCTAGCACAACATATATATATATATATATATATATATATATATATATATATATATATATTTATATATATATATATATATATATTTATATATATGTATATACATATTATATATATATATATATATATATATATATATATATATCATTCATTGCCAGACGCCATGTATCCCAAACGGGGTGGCCAAGGGCTCAGAGTTAATTGTTTTACAGGGAGGGGCACTAATCCTCCACCAACCCCACTTGACATGCAGGGATGCCAACAGCATCTGGTGTTCACCCATCCAAGAACTAACCAGACCCAACATTGCTTAACTTCGCTGATCGGACGGGAAGCGGTGTACTCAACGTGGTATATATATATATATATATATATATATATATATATATCAGGACTCCATATTATAATTACAAATCATAATAGATAAATAGATAAATAGATAGATAGAGAGACAGATAGAAGCAGCAAGTCAGATGATGAGAAGGTATTGTGTCTGCGAGAATCGAGCAATGCTAAACATGCTTACACACTCTTAACTCAAGGAATGCTTTATAGGCACACAACAGTGCCTCGTGACCATACACACACATACACACATACTCACACACAGGTTTCTTGAACTTTCCAACCACAGTGTAATACACATGACACGACCCCTGCTACACCAGAATTTAGGAAGCAGAGCTCAGAAGGAGACAGGCCATAGAAGCGGCAGGTAGTAGGGAGAAGGGCTTAGCAACATGGAAGAGAGAGAGAGACAGGGAGGTAGCTAGCGGGACTCTACTTTATACTTCACTCGTGTGTGAGAGTGTTTGTTAATATTTCCAAGACAAATAAAAATAGTCCCATACCATTCTTTACCTCTCCTGTCATTGCATGACATCTACAAAGTAATAAAGAAAATATACCATCACAGTTACTCACTGAGCGATTAAAAGAACTGTATTAAACATTTATTAATTAAAGCTACCTAGTGGAAGCAGATAAATTAAGTTACAAGGAAACCCAGAAAAAAGAAATGGCCAACACAAATGACGTTAGCAAGAATGAACATCTTCAACACAATCGTGAAGCAATGATTTCCACACAGTGCTGACACACATATTGCCCACGATAGGTACAAGTGAACAACAAGTCAGTGTATATATTTAATACTGTATATAGTGTATATATATATATTTTTTTATATAAAATAACAAAATATGGGACTATATAATATCATTTTCAGTAATATCTGTGCAATATAAACTAAATCTTACAAAAGGGTCCCCAGGAAATTAGCCAGCAATTATGCAACCATGAACAACACAGAAAAAGCGTAGACAAACGAAGAAAAGCAAACTATAGAAAATCAATACATACCAAAAAAAAAAAAGAAAGAAAAAGAAATAGAGTAAGATCACATAACAAACAAATGAAAATAAGTGTAAGTGTTACTACAAATGCCAAAATACCACATAAACTACAAACAAAAAAGGAAACGGTTGTCTCCACAAGCTAGTGGCATGGCACATCATATCATCGACCGCAGCATGACCGGATTCAATGTCAGGACTGCAATTATTACAATTATGTAACTACAAACGATATGTAACAATTATTTAACGACAAACGATTGCATTATTTTACACTTCCTACAATTATGTAACTACAAACAATATGTAACAATTATGTAACAGTTGCATTAACAAGATGTAACTTTTATGTAACTTTAACTACAATTATGTAACTACAAACAATATGTAACAATTATGTAACAGTTGCATTAACAAGATGTAACTTTTATGTAACTTTAACTACAATTATGTAACTACAAGCAATATGTAACAATTATGTAACAGTTGCATTAACAAGATGAAACTTTTATGTAACTTTAACTACAATTATGTAACTACAAACAATATGTAACAATTATGTAACAGTTTCATTAACAAGATGTAACTTTTATGTAACCTTAACTACAATTATAAGGCCAACACAATTATGTAACAGTTGCATTAACAAAATGTAACTACAATTATAAGGCCAATACAATTATGCATTACCACAATATTATGTAACAATTCATAAAATGTTACAATTATGTATTACCACAATGTTACTACAATATTATAAGTCATACAATTATACCACAATTCTGTATTACCAGTATCATCATACAAGTTAGGTGAAATATTAGACATTACTAAAGAGATAACTCAATATGTAATGTATAACCTAGCAGTATTACCATTGCATAATTATATGCGTATGTCTGTTATACATACACATCTTACAAAATGTCATACAACAACCATTGCATTTATTCAAATATGTATACAACTTGTTTAAAATATAATATGATTAGATCATTGCATTTTACTATGAATATTATATGTATACAATATTATAATCAATATTATGTACTAATAGATTAGCATATGTCCATGATGATTGCTGTCGGAGGACTTTCAGCGGTGCGGCCGAGCAATGTCAGGACTCCATATTATAATTACAATTCATAATAGATAAATAGATAAATAGATAGATAGAGAGACAGATAGAAGCAGCAAGTCAGATGATGAGAAGGTATTGTGTCTGTGAGAATCGAGCAATGCTAAACATGCTTACACACTCTTAACTTAAGGAATGCTTTATATGCACACGACAGCGCCTCGTGACCATACACACACATACACACATACACACAGGTTTCTAGAACTTTCCAACCACAGTGTAACACACGTGACACGACCCCTGCTACACCAGAATTTAGGAAGCAGAGCTTAGGAGACGGGCCATAGAACCGGCAGGTAGTAGGGAGAAGGGCTTAGCAACATGGAAGAGAGAGAGAGAGAGAGAGGGAGGTAGCTAGCGGGACTCTACTTTATACTTCACTCGTGTGTGAGAGATTTTGTTAATATTTCCAAGACAAATAAAAATAGTCCCATACTATTCTTTACCTCTCCTGTCATTGCATGACAAAAGGGAACCAAGATTATCTACTTACAAAGCTACTCACGTATAACAACCGCTCGTCCACAGGTTCAATATATATAACTCATCTACAAAACTTCTCACCACAAGAAGCTACAAAGTCTTTTGTGATATATATATATATATATATATATATATATTATATGTATATACCGTATATACATACATACATACATATATATATATATATATATATATATATATATATATATATATATATATATATATATATATATATATATACAAAGAAAAACTACTTAAAGAATATAGTCCACACTTTGATTTAACCTATACTTTAGTTTTTTTTTTCTTTATTGTTATATGTTCATTTCATGATTTCTTGCGGAATCCCCAATGATGGTACGAGGAACACTGGATGGGAATCACTGTTTTTTTTTTTTTTTTATGCGAGGAAGAAGGAACGAAAGGCCGTGGGCTCGCTATTATTGTTCCTTCCAAGAGAAAAACACAATACAAGAGAGAGCCAAATTCAAGGTACGATCACTTCGAGATGCCTGAACACACTGCGTTTGAAAGACTGGAGATCATAGGAAGCAGGAAATACAGGCAGAGGGAGACAGTTCCAGAGCTGACCTGTTGCATAAATGAAGGACTGGGAGTAACGGTTAACTCCTGCATAAGAGAGTTGAACAGAAAAGGACTAAGAGTTTGCTGCTAGACGGGTGCTACGCACCCGTCGTGTGGAGGAATGAATGCAGATAGTTCAGAGGAGCAGTGACCATTGAAGTAGCGATAGAAAAGAGACAAAGATGCAACAGTGCAGCGAAGAGACAGAGGTTGAAGGGAGTCAGTAAGAGGAGGGGAGTTAATGAGACGAAAAACCTTTGACTCCACCCTATTGAGAAGAGCTGTATGTGGGGAGCCTCCCCATACATGAGAGTTGTACTCCACACAGGGGCGGATAAAACTCCTGTATAGAGTCAACAATTGTGCAGTGGTAAAGAAGGAATGGAGTCGGCTTAGCAAACCTAATCTCTTGGAAGCAGATTTTACGAGAGATGTAATATGATCGTTCCAAGATAAGTCCCGAGTATATGAAACCCCAAGCATGTTCAAGGATGATGCAGGATTAAGCTGAATATTATGAAACGTTAGTGGGTATATTTGTGGAAGATTTTGTCGGGTTGATAGGTGTAAAAACTGAGGTTTTGATGCAATAAAAACAACAACATTATTTTTACCCCAGTCAGAGATACGAGCCAAGTCAGACATTAGGTGTGCCATAGCCTGATCCCTTGTTTGTTGAAGTATATGCCAAGATGGACGTTGCGGGAACCGAATGGAAAGGTGAAGGGTGGAGTCATCAGCGTATGAGTGGATAGGGTTAGATGTACAGCTAAGAAGGTCATTGATGAATAAAAAGAAGAGAGTTGATGATAGGACAGAGTCCCGAGTAACACCACTGTTGATAGATCGAGGAGAAGAACAATGGCCGTCTACAACAGCGGCTATAGAACGACAAGAAAGGAAGCTAGAGATGAAGGCACACATAGAAGAATAGAAACCATAAGAGGGCAGTTTGGAAACTAAAAGTTTTTGCCAGACTCGACCGAAAGCCTTTGAGATGTCAAGTGCAATGGCAAAGCTTTCGCCAAAGCCCCGAAAGGAGGATGACCAGGAGTCTGAATGGTAGGTAAGAATATCGCCAGTGGAGCGTCCCTGACGGAACCCATACTGACGATCAGAAAGAAGGATGTGATAGGAAAGATGCTTTAAAATGTTTCTATTAAGAATTGACTGAAAACTTTTGAGATACAGGATGTTAAAGCAATTGGACGATAGTTAGAGGATTGGGAATGGTCACCCTTCTTAGGGACTGGCTGAATGAGAGCAAACTTCCAGCAAGAAGGAAAGGTACAAGTTGATAGACAAAGGCGAAAGAGTTTGCCTTGGCAGGGTGTAAGCACAGAAGTACAGTTCTTGAGAACAACAGGAGGGACTCCATCGGGCCCATATGCCTTATTAGTATTAAGGCCTGTGATGGCAGAAAATATATCAGCTGAAGAAATTTTAATGTCACCCATGAGGAAGTCTGAGGGGGAAAGTGATCGAGGAACAGCACCGGAATTGTTTAAGATGGAATTGGAGGAGAAAGTCTGAGCGAAGAGATCTGCTTTTTCAGTAGATGAAATAGCTACAGGGCCATCAGAGTAGAAAAGAGGAGGGAAGGATGATGAGGAAAAGTTGTCAGAAAGGTTTTTGACAAGGTGCCAAAAGAAGCGGGAAGAATTCGAGATGAAGAGTTGAGAGCATTTAGTACGGATGAAATTATTTTTACCAGAGCAAAGAACAAACTTAGCATGATTCCAGGCAGAAACGTATTAAATATGTGATTAAGGGGTGGGTTGGCTCTGGTACCTTTTATAGGCCCTCTCCTTGTTGCGGACAGTATTAGAACATGCGTGATTAAACCACGGCTTTCTTGCATTAGTCAAAGGAAATGAGAAAGGAATGTATGCTTCCATGCCCAAGAGAATAACCTCCGTAATGCTCAAGGCACACTCAGATACCTCCCGGCCATGGAAGCAATAATCATTCCATGGAAAATCATATAAGTTTTGCCTGAGGGCCTCCCAATCCGCAGATCCAAAGTACCACAGACGACGTTTCTCTGGAGTCCACAGGCCGTACCGGAGCGATAGGACAGCTTAAGATGATAAGGTTGTGATCAGAGGAGCCCAACGGAGAGAAAAGATTAACAGTGTAAGCAGAAGGATTAGTTGTAAGGAAGAGGTCTAGTATGTTGGAGCTCTCTCCAATGCAGTCAGGGATATGGGTAGGGTGCTGTACAAGCTGCTCTAGGTCATTAAGGATAGAAAAGGTGTAGGCTTGTTCACAAGGTGGATCAGTGAAAGGAGAGGAGAGTGAATGGTGGTGGTGAACATTGAAACCTCCTAGAATGGAGATTTCAGAGAAAGGAGAAATGGATAGAATGTTTTCCATCGTAGAAGTCAGATAGTCAAAGAATTTTTGATAGTCAGGAGAATTAGGAGATAAGTAAACAGTGCAGATATATTTAATCACAGAATGACAGGAAAGCCGAAGACAGAGTGTAGAAAATACAAAAGAATCGAGTTCAGGAACACGAGAGCAAGATAAGTCGTTGCGTATTTATACACAACAGCCACCTTTGGCTTCGAAATGAGTGAAGAGAAAGTAGGAAGATACAGAACTGGGTCTGTTGTCAGTTGCCTCAGACAGCTGAGTCTCAGTTAGAGAAAGAAGGTAAGGTTTAAAGAAGGAAAGGTGGTGGTAATGGACGATGTGGTGATGGAAAGTGTGGTAGTGTAAGGTGTTATAATGGAAGAAGGTGATGATGGTAGGTGTGGAAGTGTAAGATGTCGTGATGGAAGGTGTGGTGATAGAAAGTAGGGTAGTGTAAGATGTTGTAGTGTGAGGTGTGAGTGTATAGTGTGGTGATGGAAGGTGTGGTACTGTAAGATGTGGTGATGGAGGGTGTGATAGTGTAAAGTGTGGTAGCGTAAGGTATTTTTAATATAGGTGTGCCTGAAGAGGGCGTAGTGGTAGAGGTGGAAGGAGGAGGAGGTGAAAGGGGGGAGGAGGAAGAGGAGAAAGAAACAAGGAAGGAGAAGAAGCAGATGAAGAGGACGAAGAGGAGGAGTAGGAAGAGGAGGAGACGGCTGGAAGTTTTGATTTTTCCTATCGACGGCAAGATCGCCGTTATGGTGCAAAACCAAATTTTATCCTCTCGATTTGGGGTTACTTTTTTTGTTTACTCTTGTTTATGCAGCACGACTGTTTCCTTCTCAGGAAAGGTGTCTTGAAACGACTAAGTTTATTAGGTCTATATCCAGTCTCTCAGGCTCGAAAAGTTTATTCTTTGCCGAGTCAGACGGTCAGGAGATGGGAAAAAAATATATAGAAAAGATATCTCTGGGATGAGTGGGTTGTAAGTGTGTATTTATCACTTCACACTCGAAAAAGCTATTTAACGGTAAACCTAATCGCCAGAAAATGCTCGTAGCCAGAATGAAATGAAAATGATGTCCCTGGACTAGGCGACTTAGTACGTGCCAAGCTTTCTCCAAACTGTACCCCAGAATAATTGCTTTATAGTCAAACCTTGATTTTCATTAATTTTTGAAGAGGGACAAAGAAGAAACTAATTGGATTCAGCACCCGAGATCTGAACTTTGGTTTTCTACTTGCAAGCTGGACTTGCTAACCAATGAACCACCGATTGCTCCATCTCAACATCCACAAATGCATCACAGACAATACATTACTCTTCAGTATTATCTCTCTGGGCTTTCACTGGCAACACAATCAGCCGGGATGAAGCAAGACAAAACACACGCACACAATAGACCCATTGTTGATGAGTCAGTGGATTCAGCACACACTCTCCTCACTCATCCCCCCCCTGTCTCTCTCTCTCTCTCTCTCTCTCTCTCTCTCTCTCTCTCTCGTGTTTGAAATCTATAACAACAACTCTCTCTCTCTCTCTCTCTCTCTCTCTCTCTCTCTCTCTCTCTCTCTCCAGTTTCAAGAGTTTTGCGTGCCATTGGAAATGTGTGTGTGTGTGTGTGTGTGTGTGTGTGTGTGTGTTTGAGAGAGAGAGAGAGAGTAGTTGTAACTGATTTTCCCCATTGCTGAAGTATCCCGTCACTCCATCACCCCGTCCCTTCCTCTAGCACCTTACCATAACCGTTCTTGCGTCAACATTTGATTCCCAGCTTCTCTGCCGTACTGTCCATTGTATAAACAGTACACTTCATGCCTGAAATATAGCCTTTCCATCAGAAAATATTTGTGGATACCATTATTTTTGTGTCCATGCCATTATTGAGCCCACCATGACCAATTCTGGCCAAAAAGTAGAAAAAAAAAAAGTATTATCGCATATTTCGCGTCTTGTGATCTTCTGACAATTGTGAGCCGTATCGTCGCGCGCGATCATCAAAATTTACCCCGACCTAATGCAAAAATATTTTGGTCGATATCTAATACCGTTCTCGTGAAATTAACGAACAAAAGCACATGCATACACATACACACACAGCTTGACTTTATCATATACCTCTCTCTCTCTCTCTCTCTCTCTCTCTCTCTCTCTCTCTCTATACACACACACACACACACACACAACATGCATTGGCAGGTGTACCCGGCATTGCCAGAATAAAACCCTATGATCCTTCATACCAGCATTTCCTGGGTCTCTGGATGGCCATTCGCGTGTAGGATGAGACCCGCGGAGTCCGACTTTACCCTCTGAATCTATGTACTTCTTTTGACCCATTTCCCTAGAAAAATATTATCCATGAACGTATTCCTCCCACGGATTTGTTTTAACACTATCTATCTATGCATGGCTACTATGCCATGTTTACTTGATTATTTCTAATTTGTTCTAATCTTGACCACCAGGGGCGCCACTTTAGCATTTAAATTACATTTAAATTCGTCGTAAAAGGCTACATCTGTCAAAGCTGTGTATACAGTTTTTAATGCATGACCCTCGATTCTCAAAGAAGAAAGACAGACAGACAGACAAACAAACGCACGAACATTCCCTTTTATACATATCTACTGATCAGTCATTCTAAGTAGCTTTCATTAGCTCGAATATCATTAATCATCAATTAATGTGAATTATGTTCTCAGAGCCAAAGCCTCAGGTTTACACATGGACTTCAGCTCGGTTGCGCCTGCTAAGCTCGCCCGTCCTGCTCCTCTCCACTGCTTTGTAATACGTCTGTAGATGTACCATAAAAAGTGTTGTTCCAGTATGGGCCTACAGAGGAGACACCAAGAACCCCCTCCTTTTTTTTTTTTTTTTTTTTTTTTTTTTTTTTTTTTAATAGCAACTTTTCGCAAAATTTTAGCAAGTATACTTCACACCATTTTTGTTTTAAATGCTGGGTGTTGTTTTGATGTACTTTTGTGTGTGTGGATGTCCTGCTATGTTGTGTTGTGGATGGTTTGTGGAGGCTGTGTCAAGAATATGTGTGCCTCTCATGTATAGATGATCCTTGACTTTGAGGACTTTGGTTTCTTGGTGTAGGTGATCCATCCGTTAGCTTAAGATCTGTCCCAAGTACACAAAAACTCTAGTAAAAACTCAGAGTTTATGTTACATCCGCACACAGTTTAATTAACCCAAACTGTGGACAAACCATCTTACAACTGTCAGCTTAAGTTTATTGCTTTACAAAGACAACTACTTCTACTTCCAGACTACATTATTCTGCTTAGGAATGATCTCTCGCATGAAAAAGCCTTCGTCTAGGCTAACTCATGATCAATTTCTAAAGTCTCCGAAGCTGAATAAATTCGACTGGACACAAGGGAAAAACTGACCTTACTGGAAAGAGAGAGAGAGAGAGAGAGAGAGAGAGAGAGAGAGAGAGGGAGAGATTAGTTCAACAATCAGAGGATTTGTAAATATTATTCTTTACCCCCTGGAGGTAGGGGGATTTCAAGAATACTCCCCCAGTATCCCTGCTTGTCGTATGAGGTGACTAAAACGGTTGGTGGTGGGTTACTGCCCCGCCCCATAAAAAGAACTAACTAAACAAGTGGATAAAGCGCCTCGGACCAGGACGGACCATACGTTGACGACTAAGGATTGGGGACATGGAATGTGAGATGAGTGAATGATGATATGAAAGAGAGAGAGACTGTTCACGTGCTTGAGGATGCAAGAGTGGATGTACGTGGATTGACTGAAACTAAATGGAAAGGTGAAAGGGTGAGAGAATGGGAATACAGTTTAGGAATATGTGTGGGAGTTAATGAGAATGAGAGGACAATAGAGGGAGTATGTCTAATGATAAGAAAGAAGTGGAAGGAGAATATAAGAGAGTATGGAACAGTGGGTGCAAGGATTGTATGGGTGAGGATGAAAGTAGGTATACAAGCTTCGGCCATTGTATGTGCATATGCGCCAACAAAGGACCGAGTGGCAAGAGTGAAAGATGAGTTCTGGGCAACTGTAGAAGCATGTATGGACAAGTTTGAGAGAAGCAAGAGAGTGTTTTTGACTGGAGACATGAATGGCAAAGTTGGGAATGTGCGAGTGGATGGAGTGGTTGGTCAGTTAGTCCATAGGCCAGAGCCCAAAATTTGGCCGATCGGTACCACTCGGGGGAACCATATGAAATAACACCTTTCTGAAAGATTATTATCTGTAGATTACGATTATTCTTTCTGGATTTTCATTTGGTGTAGCTTTCTACCATTAATTTGATGCTAAAAATGGGTCCTATCCGCAAGCTTAAAACTTTTAAATTCCATGGGTCAGAGCCCAAAATTTGGCCAGTGGGTTGTACTCAGAGGGACAATATGAAATAATACTTTTCTGAAAGCTTATTATCTGTAGATTACGATATTTTTTGGGGGGACTTTCATATCTTGTAGCCTTCTACCATTGATTTCGTGCCAAAGAGTAGCCCTATTGACAAGCTAAAATTTCTGACATTTTCATATGCTGCTAACTTCTTACCTTTTAAATATTACTTGTATGCATCAGCATGTTGTCAAAACATTGTGGATGACTTACTTTGAGTATAAATCTGAATTGTTTCCAAATATAGCAACCCATGAACCAGTGAAATAATTATTCGATAGAATGTGTTACCAACAACACAATTTGAACAAAAATGTAATTCAGAATTGTGATGTTTAATTTATGAACATATTATCTCAATGATCACATACTGATATTTATTTCATTCAGTATAGAAATCTACACTTCACAGACCACCGACATGAATTTAAAAAAGAATAAAAATTGAAAAGTAATATCATGATTCCTTGGGTGGCCTGCAGTAGACCGATGTTGGGACCTTCTGTATACAAAAGGAGAAAGACAGCAAATTGAAATAAAAAAAATCACAAGAGGGCTCAACTAGGTTACATAATAGGTAATCTGGGGGTCTAACATACCCCAATGGCTCCATAGAGCAAAATCAGAGCCAGATACAGCTATGACCCCATCATCTCCATGAAGAGCATCACTAGGCAGGAAGGTAATGACACGGACAGATCTGTAGACCTTATGCTCATATTTTTAAAAATCAAATTTCGGGGACTGAGGTTTCTGAGACCCCACATTACCTATCTAGGGTTCATATTCATCATCATCATTATCATCGTCATTACTAATGTCCTGCACAGTGTCCTCCTCTGTGTCTTTCATATTTGAGCAGTCTTGAAGTCTGCATTCTTCAGTACATTTTAAGCCATTTGCTAGATACTGACATTTTGGTAGCTGACAAGATCGCAACATTTGCCCGATATAAATTCCAGGATAGCTTGTGGTGCTGGAGATCCAGTCATCCATTGTGTGTCAAGTTTTCCATCCTCTCGTACCGTCCATCCATGAGAGTCATGTGGAGCTGGAGCACCTGAAACTTGTACAAGGCTACGTTTCCATATGGCAGTTTCGTAGTTTGCTCTCAGAACATGTTGATGAAAGCAGTCTTCACATGGAGGTAGCTGACCAGATTCAATATTTCCTTTCTTTGCACGCCACAGCATGTACCGGAGTCCGTTCACTTTGGTAACTGACGTGCGAGTAGTATACATTATACAAGTGAACTCTTGGAGAGATGTAAACAGATCATCTGGCACGTACCATTGTTCTACCAAGGACCTGAAGTCATCTCTGTATTCTTGATACTGTTGAATCAGCTTCAGACCTTTGAGCTTGCCCTGTCCAGAAAAGGCGCTAACAGTATCACACCTAGTGAAAGCATGTTATCCAAGTAGTGAAGAGCTGATATCATGCCCCAGTGTAGCAGCCAAAGTGTAGATACTGATGAGACGAGTCCTGTTCTGGGTTCCACATCGCATGTAGATGTCACAGTTGATCCTACTTGTGAAGGCAATGGCAAGAACCATTACGTGCGTGTCCTCTACAACTAGTACGACAGACTTGCAACCTGATGTTGCCGCATGGTGCCTATGTAGCATCAAACGCATGTTTGCTTCATCCTGATTGGTTTTCAAGTCGTCAATCTCTTCGACACATTCCCTTGATATTCGAAGGTATTTCTCTACGACAGCCATAGCACTTTGTTTCCAATTTGTTCCTTTTTATCTTGCCAATCTGTCGCAAAGAAGTGAACAAGGTTCTTGCTGTCAGTGCTTGAAAGAAGACGCCTTCAGTTCTTTACTCTATGTGCTGGAACTATTTTGGAGAACGAGATTCCACCATCTGCTCCTCTCCTGACTCTTTCGGCATGTTTGATAGATAGACTGGTCGTTGTACACATCAAACACCACATCGATTCTGTCACTGTCTGACCAACTTTGCAACACAGTTGTCAAAAGATGCTGTGACAGTTGCTCAAATGTGTAGTTATCTCCTTGTAGTTTGTTCACAAGCCCCATACCGTCAATGACTGTAGCAGAAGACAAAGAGACCTGATTTTGTGATGATACTTGCTTTTCATGATGCCTTGCCAATGCAGATTTGTTTGTCTTTTTGAGGGTTCCATCGCAATCTGCCAATGACCAAGGCAGTGATCCTAGAGGATGTTGCAAAACCTTTTCCATATCCAACTTTCTACTGTTGGAAATCAGTAGCATTCGTCCAAACAGATGATGATACACTTTGAGAATGCTTTCCTTGTTTGCAGGGGCAGATTTTTTTCTTGCCTGAATACTGCTGAAGGGTTTTAAGGTAAGTCTAGGCATTCTGTCATAAAATGACCAGCCTTTGCTAAGTCTCAAATCAACAAAGGACTGATACACTTTTTCTCCCTTTTCTTGGGCAGTGAGAAGATCACTTGCTGCATCTGGAAGTGCACCAGCACCAGACGATATGCTTATAAGATCTTCTGTAGATGCAAAAAAGGATCAACCCAGTTGTGCTCAAGAAGCTCAACTGCTGATTGAATATCATGTTCATCTTTCTTATATCGAGATCTGCCTATATCGCGATGCCTGACACCATGTTCCTCTAATTCAGTCAAGGAAAGGAGCTGCCTCAAACATGTGCTGCAATATTCAGCTGTTAGGTAATACTTGGACACCGCAGAAAGTTTCAGACTGAAACCTTTTGTTCCACCACATATTTGGGTATCTTTATTGACAGTTTCCTCTACCACCTGATCTACCGGTATCCTGCCAAAAGTGTTGGTCGAACTCATTTGGACTGAAAACCCACCATCCATTACCTGCTGGTATATTGCTGGATGATCATCAGGTAGTCTTGTCACATGTGCATGATAAACAGAAAGGTACCGTGCATAATTCTGTTTGTCGTATGCATACATAGTGGGATCATGTTCCGTATACCATGCAAATGGAGTGGCCAATTCCTTTTCTTGAAGCCTGCAGAAGGTCGAACAGAATCTTGACGATTTCAATGTAAAATATCCAGAAAGAAGCAAGTGATCCACTGCTGCTGCATACAACATTTTGATGCTGATCAAACAAGTTAAGAAGTCGTACACGGGAGTCATTCTGTAACAGTGCTGTTAATGACTGGCTATCAGATTTCTTGCTGACTTCTTTAACTTGCACAAGCACGTTCTGCAGGTGTGGTAGCTCATCTGCATGGTATTCCTCTATCCAGGAATGAAACCTTTTCCACAAAAGTTGGAACAGACTTTCATAAATTTTTTTGTGAAACCTGGCTCCACGATTGTATTATCATCCATCCAAGACACTGTCAATTGACCCTTCTGCTATAATCCCGGCTTCCACTGCTAGATCGTTTCCCAATGATTGAGAGGAGATTACACACTGTGTGGAAGGCACACATTCTCAAGACGAGAAATTTGTATTGTTCTTGATTTTATCATTCGAGCTCTGCAGCTTTGGCATAAATGGCCTGGTCAAATACACAGATTACGCCCTTGAGTTCAAGAGCCTCAGTGATCTTTTTGGCCTGGTCCAGAATTTGATAGATAGTTGTCTTTTGCGTTGCAGGGGAGTTTATTGTTGGGTGGTAGCCAACAGTGTCTTTAGTGACGTATTTATGTTCATTTGTTTGGATATTGAAGCCAGTCCAGGAACTTTTTGGTCACCTGTATCACTCTGTCGGAGTAAAGACCAGGCAGTGTTCTTGTGCTTAGCAATGATTGCGTCAGGAGTCTCTTCATCTGTCAGCTGCTTTGGTACAATGGCTGGGGGGCTTGTCGTTGCAATCGTACTGAGGTAGTACCAGTGGTCTGGGAGTCAGACATCTCTTCTTGTCTTTCCGTATATCTGCTCTTTCTGTATGTGGCTGAGCAGCAGATACCTGTGGTTGCACAGTTATTCCGTTTACTCTCTTTGATGTTCCAACTCTGCTGAGGGTTTCTTCTTGTCGGTCTGTGTTGTCATAAGCTAAGATAACTGGAACTCTGGGACACACAGCCGTAGGAAGAAGAACTACACTTTCGTCCAAGGGAATTAAGTTTCTGTAGACAGAAGTTGGAATATGAAATTCCATGTCCAAGACGGATGAGGATCTCAGTAAGTTCTACATTTCCTGTCAGTGTTATTACTACCCAAGGTAGTAAAATGTGCTTGAATGGTTTTACTTGTTCTGACGTGATTGCATAGAGGAAGTCTTGTGCAAAAGACCAGACTAGTCGTTGTATGCGAGCTGTACATTCTGCTGACTTTGTATCACCATGAAGACCAGTGTTGTTCCTGTTGTGCATCCTTGAGTTCACGTCACAGATGGAGGGCTGCTTTTGTGAGCAAACTTTCCATATTTTCTTCATCTTTGGTGTACATTAGTATTTCTTCCTTCGTTTCCATATACTCATATGCTAATTTTTGCTTTGTCAGATAATCTCGTATGACCAGAAGCTTACCTTTGTCGTCGGCAATGATATGTAAGCTTGGTCCAGACTCAGCTTCCAGCCTCCTACGTATGTGCATCTTGGTCTGTGGTTTGATCTCCATGATCCCTTCTGCTTTCATGAAGGAAACCAATTTATCAGTGAGCTGTGTGGTTTTCCAATCAGCTCTGTCCTGACGTAGTCGTATAGCTTGTTATATGCAGAGTATTCTACAGTTGTATAATCTGAACTTTCGGCGTCTTCCTGTAGGGTACATTGTGTTGTCGATTCTGGCTTTTTTCATGTGTAGCTAACATAGCAGGTTTTGTGATAATGTGCCTGGGCTGCAACGATATCACGCGAGGTAAGTGCCAAGACTCGTTCATCCATCAGTTTCTCCTATTCTGTGCGAGGACTTGTCACTATTCTTGATGCTGCATCACGAACAGTCTTATCAGCACGCAATTCGAAACACTGGATTAGTTTTTCACGGGTGTGACTTTCTTTCAAATATTTGCTGGACTTATTGCAGAATATACATATGGCAGAGTACACAGTTCTACTGCTGCTGTCAGACTGTCAATGTGTACGTCGAAGTTTAGGAGCATTGTCGGATGTCCCTGTTTTTGGATTTTGCTCTGAACGTAATTTGTCCAAGGACTTCTTGTGAGTAAACTCGTTGCGACAAGCATGCTCATACTCTGTGTCGGGAACCAGATCTGTCATTGATTGAGACTGAAGTATTCGAGCAAAATTTCATAACTTTGCAGCCTCCAGCAGTGTATGCCATGAAGCAGTGTCCTTTAGTTTGGTCAGCTGACTGGCTGGAACTTGACGGCTACATAATTATGATACATTGTCTAGTGTCGGGTTTTAGTTGCTCCACTGGCTTGGATTTCAGAGGATCATATTCACTGTCATATGAATCCATTGTTGCATTCACTGGTCTAGAATATGAAATAAAATGTGCAAAACATTAAAATACATGTCACCACCACCACAAAAAAAATTGAAACAGACGATTGAGTTAGCATGACAGCATAGTTCATAGCAAATTATTAGCTGAAAACAAATGTTGCACCATAAAAGATACATTCTGTTGGTTCTGTAGACACCCATACCTGTAATATAAACAGGAGATGAAACATGTGTACCAGAATATAGTGTTGCTCACCTGGAAAAAAAATATATAATTCGTATACAAAGAATTGCTCCCGAACTCATTCACACACCGCGATTCTGGACTTCGGACAAGTCAAATCCTGTTAAATCTCAGAGAAACGTTGGCGATATAGTAATATCTTATAAATTAAAACATATACAGCCTGAAAAACATAAACAAGTATCAGTTCTACATGAGTAAAAAGATAATGTGCACATTTTGTAATCAATACGGATTTCTGTCAATAGGAGTAAATGGCGTTCTAGCAGACATACATTACATAATGAGAAATGCCATTTAGCTACACTTCTGGAAAGTCCACAAAGGATTTTTGGCATTGCTATGCCACCATTATTCATCCCTGAAAATATCTTTGAAACACCCAATTGGTACCGACAACCATATCTGGCAAGGACTAAGTGGGGTTTGCTAGCTGAAGTAGATGGCAATGGTAGTGCTTTGGTGGACATCTGTGCTGGTAAGGAGTTGGCAATAGCCAACACCTTCTTTCGGCATAAGATGATCCACAGATATACATGGAGCGTGATGAGGAGGATGAACGATGAACTTGTTGAACGAAAGGCAATGCTAGATTACGTGTGTGTGGATGAGCGAATGAAAAGACAAGTGTTGGATGCAAGGGTGTAGAGAGGGTGGGGGAATGGAATCTCGGACCATCACTTAGTGATGGCCAAGGTAAGGCTGCAAAGAAAATGGGAAGCCAGGAGGAAACAGCTCCTGTGAGAAGAGTGAATTGCAATATAGTGAGAAAATGGCAGAGTATAAGAGCATAGTGGAAGAAAGATTGGGAAGGTATGAGTTAGAGCAGATGGAAGGGGTGAAAGATGTAAGATATTCACAGAAGAGATAGGCACAGGATGTGGGGTGGTTTGTGGAGTGAGGAGGAGATGCAGGGGTGTGCAAGGGACAGCATAGTGGAATGATGAGGTGAAACGAGCTGTGGAACAAAAAAAAAAAACGGCATATGGTGAATGGCTAGCGAGTAGAGGTAGAGGAGAAGATGAGAGAGAGAAGAGAGAGGTATATGTGAGCAGGAGAAGGGAGGTGAAGAGACTGGTGAAGGAAAGTAAGAAGAAAGTGACTGAAGAGTTTGGGAGGAATCTGGGTGGAAAATGGAGGGAGAGTAAGAAATTGTTTTGGAAGGAGGTAAAGAAAGTAAGACAATGTGAAAGGGGAAATAGTGGAGGAGTGAAAGATGGGAACGATAGATTGCCGGTGGAGAAGTGAGAGAAATTGAGGAGATGGAAGGAGCACTTTGGGGATTTGTTGAATGTAGAGAGTGAGAGCAGTGCGAGTATAAGTGGTTGGGGAATGGCTGGGAGAAGAAGATGTGAGAGAAGGGAGGAAGAGATCAGTAGGACGGAAGGAGTGGAAGCAATGAAAAAGATGAAGATGGGAAAGGCCCCAGGAATTGATGGAGTGTGTGGTGAAATGCTGAAGTATGAGGGTGAGATTGTTGTGGAGTGGATATGGGAGTTGTGTATACCGGCTTGGGAAGAGGGAAGGGTTCCAGAGGACTGGAAATCAGGAATAATTGTTCCTTTATACTAAGGAAAAAGAGAGAGAGAAGTATGTCGTAACCATAGGAGTATTTGCCTTCTTTATGTGACGTATGTGACGGGAAACTATATGGTAGAATACTCATTGATAGGGTTAGGCATATAACAGAGGAGCTAGTTGGAGAAGAGCAAGGGGGATTTAGGAAGGGAAAAGGATGTGTAGATCAGATATTTGTTCTAAGATGTTTAGTGAACAAGTATCTAGAGAAGGGAGTCTATGCTGCCTTCATGGACTTGGAGAAAGCTTTTGACAGAATAGATAAGCAAGGTATGTGGAAGGTAGTAAGAATATTAGGAGTGAAGAGGAAACTGTTTAATGCTGTGAAGAGTATATGCGAAGGAGCTAGGGCTACGGTGCGAGTGGATGGTGAGCTGAGTTCTCTGATCTAAATGTGGGACTGAAACAGGGATGTGTGATGTCTCCATGGCTGTTTAATATATACATGAATGGGGTTGTAAAGGCGATCCAAGGTAGGGCAGTGGATGTGGGGATGGCTCTAATGAATGAGGGTGAGATGTGGAAGATTCCGGTGTTGCTGTTTGCCGATTATAGACTATCGTTGAGTGAAAATGAATGGGAGCTACAATGTTCGGTGAATGAATTTGGGACAGTGTGTGGGAAGAGGAGTCTGAAAGTTAATGTAAACAGAAGTAAAGTTGTGGTGTTTGAGAGGAATGAAGTCACAGAAGGCACAGTGAAGTTGGATGGTGAGGATAAGGAGAGTGTGATTGCATTCAAGTACTTGGGTACAGTGGCGTATCCAGGATTTTTGCCGGGGGTGGGGGTGGCAAACACTTGTTATATTTCCCAAAAATATCTGTCACCACACTGGCGTGAGTGTCCCGAACACACACACTTTCCCACATTCGTGATACCGTCGTGTTTTTTCCTATTTTCTTTGCGGTTCTCTCTCTCTCTCTCTCTCTCTCTCTCTCTCTCTCCACTTAGCACATATGTGTAAAATAATATTCGCTGCAGCACCCGCCCCAAGTCTGGTATTCTGTTTTGTACTACTGCTTTTTCCATTAAGGAAAAAAAAAAAAACGTTGTAAAGCTATTTATCCTGAAAATTTTCACCTAGAAAAGTGGGGGAGACAAAAGATTCTTTTTCCCCCAGGCTCCAAAAAGTTGGGGGAACACGTCCCCCTGTCCCCCACCTAAACAAGGCCCCAGGCACACATATTTATATCTGCTTATCTTCTTAAATGTAGTCTGAGGTGATCAAAATGGCTTAATGCAGTCTTCAAAAATTCTGCTTGTCTCAGTTGTTTGTAACAATAATTGTGCAGTGTTTGTTTGCAACTGGCTACAGGGTGAGACAATATGGCTGCAGGGTGAGAGGATGTGGCTGTGGGGACAAGAAGGCCATTTTTACACCTCGTCAGGATTCAAGTGCAAAACATCATTAGAGCTCTAATATTAACCACATAATCTAAGATGATAGGGGAAATTAAGTTATAACTGGTCATTATTTTTTTCTCAAGTGTTTTATAATATTTAGTCTAGCTTTCAATTTCAAAGGAAATGATTGCTCCAAAATAAATATTTTTGGAAGTAGATAATATTGTTTAATATACAAATGGTAAAATTAGGAAAACTGTATTCTCATACAAGAACGATGCCAAAAATCCCTATCAGCATTTCCCCCAAAATTTCCCAGGGGAGCAAACTGCCCCCCCTGCCCCCCCAGTGGCTACGTGTATGCTTGGGTAATGTGACGAGTAAGGATGGAACTTTGGGGGATGAAGTACTTGAAAGGGTACAGTAGGGAAGGAAGGTTGTTGGTTCACTGAAAGCAGTGATGAGAAAAAAGGAGGTGAGTATGGAAGTTAAGAAGTCACTGCATGACAGTATTGTGATCCCTACTCTGACATATGGAAGCGAGGCATGGACCTTGATAGAGAGGGACAAGTCAAGAGTGAGAGCATTGGAAATGAGTTTCTTGAGAGGAGCAGCTGGAGTGACATGGAGGGACAGGTTGACGAATGAAGAAGTGATGGAACGTTGTGGTGTGGATGTGGATGTGATTGAGAAAATTAGGAGAAATACAGTGAGTTTGTTTGGACATGTGGAGAGAAAGGAGAACGAAAGACTGACTTAGAGGGTGTATGTAGGTAAAGTGGAGGGAGGGAGAGGGAGGGGAAGACCGAGGATGAGGTGGAGGGATGGAGTTGAGAGATATATGAAGGATGGGGGAGTGAGTTGGGGGGAGGGCAGTCAAATGGTGGGTGACAGAGAGACTTGGAGGCGTTTTGTCTGCGGCCACCCTTTGCGGGATTAGGGCGTCGGGCTATAGACAGATAGGTAGATAGATTCTTTATCCTTCAGTACAATCCCTAACACTAAAGAGAACATTTTCGCTGAAGGCCAAGCGTGATGGGTACATGAGAGAAAGGAATACAGTGACTCATACTTGGGCAAAAATTATCACAATTATTGAATTACATTATAAATTCAGTAGGGAAACACAGTGCTGCATATAATAATAAAGAAATACAGCCTAAAAATATATATACTTAACAAATTTGATTGCAAGGGCTTTACAAATATATGCATTTACGTACGCTCGCAGGTACTGTATACTGATGCACACAAACATTTATTCTTAAAGGTACGAAAGAAGGAACCCGCAAACCGTTCCTTCCAAGAAAAAAAACAAAAACAATACAACAGACAGCCAAATCATTATCCCTTCATTTCGAGATGCCTGGGCACTGCGTTTACGAGTAGAAGACTGGATATCATAAGAAGCAGGAAACAAAGACAGAGGTAGACTGTTCCAGAGTTGACCTGTCAATAAGTGAAGGACTTGGAGTAACGTTAAACTCTTGCATTAGAAAGTTGGGCGAGAAAAAGGAATGAAAGTTTGTTGCTAAACAAGTGCTATGCGCCCGTCAAACAGATGGAGGGGTGCAAGCAAACAGTTTAGAGGAGCAGTGACAATTAATGTAGAGATAGAAAAAAGATGACGATGTAACAGTGCGTCAAAGAGACAAAGGCTGAGGGGAGCCAGTAGGAGAAGGAGAGTTAATGAGACGAAAAGCCTTTAACGCTACCTTGTTGGGACGAGCTGCATGTGGGGAGCCTCCCCACACATGAGAGTTGTACTCTACACAGGGGCAAATAAAACCCATGTATAAAATCAACAACTGAGCAGGAGTAAAGAAAGTACGGAGTCGGGTAAGCACACCTAATCTCTTGAAACTAGAAACCCCAGGTATCTTTAACGATGATGCAGGATTGAGCTGGATATTAATAAACATTAGCGGGTATTCCTGTGGAAGATTTTGACGGGTTGATAGGTGTAAGAACCGAGTATTTGATGCACGAACAAGATTACTTTTACCCCAGCCAGAGATAAGAGTCAAATCAGACATTACATGTGACATAGCCTTATCCCTCGTTTGTTGAAGTAACTGCTGAGATGGGCACTGCGGGAAGTGAATGGATAGATTAAGGGTAGAATCATCAGCGTATGAGTAGATATGGATAGATGTACAGCTTAGAAGGTCATAGATGAATGAAAGGAAGAAAGTTGGTGATAGGACAGGGCCCTGAGGAACACCACTATTGATAGCTCTAGAAGAACGGTGGCAGTCTACAACAGGAGATAAAGGACGACCAGAAAGGAAACTAGAGATGAAGGCACAAATAGATGGATAGAAACCGTAAGAGGGCAGTTTGGAAATTAAAGATTTACGGAGACAGGATCGAAAGCCTTTGAGATGTCAAGTGCAATGGCAAAGCTATCGCCTAAGTCCCGAAAGGAGGATGACAGGAGTCTGAAAGGTAGGTGAGAAGATCGTCGGTGGAGTGTCCATGACGGAACCCATATTGATGATCAGATAGAAGATTTTTAATGAAAAGATATTTTAAAATATTTTTGTTAAGAATACACACGAAAACTTTTGAGATACAGGATGTTAAAGCAATTGGGTGATAGAGGGTTGGGAATGGTCACCCATCTTTGGGACAGGCTGAATGACAGCAAACTTCCAGTAAGAAGGAAAAGTACAAGTTGACAGACACAGGGTAATGAGTTTACCCAGGCAGGGTGTATGCACAGAGGCACAGTTCTTGAGAACAACAGGAGGAAGCCCATCAGGCTCACATAACTTGTTAGTACTGAGACCAGTAATGGCAGAAAATACATCAGCTGAAGAAATTTTAATGTCAGCAATGAGGAAGTCAGTGGGGGAAGTGATGGAGGAACGGAACCGGCATTGTCTAAGGTGGAACTGGAGGAGAAAGTATGAGCATATAGATCTCCTTTATCAGTAGAAGAAATAAATACAGAGCCCTCAGAATGGAAATGAGGGGGGAAAGATGTTGAGGAAAAATTGTTAGCAACGATTTTGGCAAGGTGCCAGAAGGAAAGGAAAGAATTCGAATTGGAGAATTCAGACCATTTAGTTAAGGATGAAATTATGTTTAGTGGAGCGAAGAACATACTTTACACGATTTTAAGGAGAAACATAAAAAAGATGAGATTCACGGGTGGGTTGGCTCCGGTACCTTTTACAGGCCTTCTTGTTGTGCACAGCATTAGAACGAGTGTAATTAAACCAAGGATTCTTTGCATTAGTCAAATGAAATGAGAAAGAAATGTATGTTTCCTTGCTTGAGATTGTAACCTCTTTCATGCGCATGGCACTCTCAGATGGCTCTCTGCCGTGGAAGCAATGATCATTCCTGGAAACGTCAAAGAAGTATTGCCTGAGGGCCTCCCCATCAGCAGCTCCAAAGTGCCACAATCGACGTTTCTTTGGAGGGTCCACAGGCCTTACTGGAGGGATATGACAGGTTAAGGTGATAAAGCCGTGATGGGATGAGCCCAAAATAGAGAGGAAAGATTAACAGTGTAAGCAGAAGGACTAGTTTTAAGGAAGAGGTGAAGCATGTTGGGACTCTCAACAGGGCGGTCAGAGATACGGGTAGGGTGCTGTACAAACTGCTCTAGGTCATTATGGATACAAAAGATATTGGTTTGTTCACAAGGTGGATCAGTGAAAGGAGAGGAGAGCCAAATGTGGTGGTGAACATTGAAATCTCCTGGAATGGAGATTTCAGAGAAAAGAGAAATGGATACGATGTGCTCCATCAATTTTTTTTTTTTTTTTTTTTTTTTGCTAGGAAGAAGGAAGCAAAGGCCACGAGCCTGCAAACAGTTCCTGCCAATAGAAAAACAAAATACAAGAGAGAGAAAAATTCAAGATCCGATCATTTCAAGACGCCTGGAAGTTTGAAAGACTGGAGGTCGTAGCTAGCAGGAAACACAGACAGAGGGAGACAGTTCCAGAGCTAACCTGTTGAATAAATGAAGTACTGGGAGTAACCGTTAACTCTTGCATTAGAGAGTTCGACAAAAAAGGGATGAAACTTTGCTGCTAGACGGATGCTACGCACCCGTCGTAGAGGTGGAGGGATGCAAGCAGACAGTTCAGAGGAGAAGCGACCATTGAAGTAGCAATAGAAAAGAGATGAAGATGCAACAGTGCAGTGGAGAGACAGAGGTTGGAGGGAGCAAGTAAGAGGAGGAAAGTTAATGAGATGAAAAGCCTTTGACTCACCCTATAGAGAAGAACAGTATGTGGGGAGTCTCCCCACACATGAGAGTTGTACTCTACACAGGGGTGAATAAACCCTCGGAATAAGGTCAACAACTGTGCAGGGGTAAAGAAGGAACGGAGTCGGGTACGCACACCTAATCTCTTGGAAGCAGATTTTACAAATGTAATATGATCTTTCTAAGAGAAGTTCTGAGTGAATGAAACCCCAGACATGTTCAAGGATGATGCAGGATTAAGCGAATATTATTAAACATTAGTGGGTACTCCTGTGCAAAATGTTATTGGGTTGATTGGTGTAAGAACTGAGTTTCTGATGCATTAAACAAATCAAGATTATTTTTACCCCAGTCAGAGATATGACCCAAGTCAGACATTAGGTGTGCCATAGCCTCATCCCTTGTTTGTTGAAGTAACTGCCGAGATGGACGTTGCAGGAACCAAATGGAAAGGTGAAGGGTGAAATCTTCAGCGTACGAGTGAATAGGGTTAGAGGTAGAGCTTAAAAGATCATTGATGAATAAAAGGAAGAGAGTTGATGATAGGACAGAGCCCTGAAGAACACCACTGTTGATGGCCGTCTACAACAGCTGCAATAGAACGACCAGATAGGAAGCTATAGATGAATGCACAGATAGAAGGATAGAAACCGTAAGAGGGCAGTTTGGAAATTGAAGATTTATTCCAGACTCGATCGAAAGCCTTTGAGATGTCAAGTGCACTCAATGGCAAAGTTTTCCCCAAAGTCCCGAAAGGAGGATGACCAGGAGTCTGAAAGGTAGGTGAAAAGATCGCCAGTGGAGCATTCCTAATGGAATCCATACTGACGATCAGAAAGAAGGTTGTGATAGGAAAGATGCTTTAAAATTTTTATATTAAGAATTGACTCAAAAACTTTGAGACACAGGGTGTTAAAGCGACTGGACGATAGTTAGAGGGTTGGGAACGGTTACCGTTCTTTGGAACTGGCTGAATGAGAGCAAACTTCCTGCAAGAAGGAAAGGTACAAGTTGAAAGAAAAAGGTGAATGAGTTTCCATAGGCAGGGTGTAAGCACAGAAGTACAGTTCTTGAGGACAACAGGAGAGACTCCATCAGGCCCATATGCCTTGATAATATTGAGGCCTGTGATGGCATAAAATATATCAGCTGAAGAAATTTTAATGTCAGCATGAGGAAGTCTGAGGGGGGAAGTGATGGAGGAACAGCACCAGAATCATTTTAAGGTGGAATTGGAAGAGAAAGTCTGAGCGAAGAGATCTGCTGTATCAGTAGAAGAAATAGCTATTGAACCATCAGAGTAGAAAAGAGGAGGGAAGGATGATGAGGTAAAGTTGTTAGAAAAGTTTTTGCAAGGTGCCAGAAGGAGCGGGAAGCATTCGAGTTGAAGAGTTGAGAGCACTAAGTATGGATGAAATTATTTTTAGCAGAGTGAAGATCAGACTTAGCACGATTCCGGACAGAAACATAAATAAGATGTGATTCAGGGTAGGGTTGACTCAGGTACATTTTATTGGCCCTCTCCTTGTTGCGGACAGCAATAGAACAAGCATGATTAAACCAAGGCTTTCTTGCATTAGTCAAAGGAAATGAGAAAGGAATGTATTCTTCCATGCCCGAGAGAATAACCTCCGTAACGTGCAAGGCACACTCAGTTGGCTTCCGGCCATGGAAGCAATAATCATTCATGGAAAATCAAAGAAGTACTGCCTGAGGGCCTCCCAGTCTGCAGCTCCAAAGTGCCACAGCTGACGTTTCTTTGGAGGGTCCACAGGCCGTGCTGGAGTGATAGGACAGGTTAAGGTAATAAGGTTGTGATCGGAGGAGCTGAACAGAGAGGAAAGATTAACAATGTAAGCAGAAGGATTAGTTGTAAGGAAGAGGTCAAGTATGTTGGAGCTCATTCCAAGGCAGTCAGGGATACGGGTTGGGTGCTGTACAAGCTGCTCTAGGTCATTAATCCCTAATTACCGAAGCACGTCAATATACGTGTTGACCACTTTAGCCCTCCCAGCAGAATCACATCAATATAGCGTCCCTTGTAGAAACCGGCGTGCACATTGCTCCGCCCCGATTGTGATGTATATCCCTTCAAGCCAATGAGAACTAACCCCTCCGGCCTCAGGTTGGATGATCCGGCCACTCTGAGGGTAGGGGGGAGTCACCCCCCCTCTTGGTCCACCTATTGCCTGAATATTTCGTCATCTGTCACGTAATAACCCTCTCTAGAGACCCTCCCACCCCTCTGTACACCCCAATAGGTCGTTGTTAGCCGAAGTTTACCCCTCCCCCAATCACGAGGCCCATTCCATCCCCCTCCAGCCCCCCCCACCTTCCCCCCTACCTTATACACCCCTACCTGCCCTACCCCCTCCCTCCTTTTCGGCCCCATACTACCCTCCTACCCCCAGTAAACCATCGCGTGATACTTGCACGCAACTTGGCTTGCTCATCCCCCCCCACATCTACCCTCCCCCACTCCCCCCACCCGCAGCACGGCCAAGTTCTTTATATGTATTGCCTCGATTTTTCTTTTTCCTGTGCCTTTTCGTACCTGAACATATTAAATGCTTCTCTGTACACTATTCCATACATGTAAACACGTGCAATCACAGGCATCTGAGACCCAGCCTCCCCACCACCAACCAGCCCCCTCCCCCCACCACCACCCCTCCACCTCGATAAATCTATTACTCCCCATACGTGAATTATCTCCCCACACCTGCAAACACACCTGCTTGAACGATTGATATGCTAAATCACATAATTTTGTTTGTTTCAACTAGCCAAATTGGTTGTTACCGTAAATGATCTCCCGAGGTTCAATGTACTCGTTGTGGGCCTTCTCCCTGATCGAATTTTATGTCCCCGCACGTACATACACATCTGTTTTCATAGTTGTCGGTCAAGAACAAACTAAATTGCTCTACTTTGATGAGAAAAGATGGTTTTATTCAACCTGCATACCTACAAACCCTCTCCCCAGAGTATACTTTTTGTCCCCAAAAGCAAGTAATCTCCCCACACCCCAGAACACCTGTTCTCGGGCTTGGTGTGACTTATGATATTGCAATGACCTATTTCAGTAATAGAAATAGTTATCAAAACTATGGAGGCTTTCGAAAAATTTGGGGGGTAATTTTTTTTTTTCCAACTTTGACCCTCGATTGTGCGGTAACCATTAGGCCTAGGGGGGTGCCGATTGCGCTATCAGGTGTGTAAATTCTTCCTCTTTAGCCTGAACATGTTGATTTTGTCCTTGGCGAAAGTCGAAAAAACACCCCCGAATTGCGGCTCCAGTGACAGACAAGCCAGATCGAATTGCGGTTTTTAGGGGTTAAGGATAGAAAAGATGTAGGCTTGTTCACCAGGTGGGTCAGGAAAAGAGAGGAGAGCCTAAGGTGATGGTGAACATTGAAATCTCCTAGAATGGAGATTTCAAAGAAAGGAGAAATGGATAGAATGTGTTCCATCGTAGAAGTAAGGTAGTTGAAGAATTTTTTATAGTAGAATTAGGGGATAAGTAAACAGCGCAGATATATTTAGTCAGAGAATGACAGGAAAGCCAAAGCCAGAGTGTAGAGAATTCAGAAGAATCGAGTTCAGGAACACGAAAGCAAGATAAGTCGTTGCATATACATACACAACAGGCACCTTTGGCCTTGAAATGAGTATAGAGAAAGTAGGAGGATACAGAAAAGGGTTTGCTGTCAGATGCCTCAGACAATTGAGTCTCAGTTAGGAAAAGAAGGTGAGGTTTAGAGGAGGAGAGGTGGTGCTCAACAGAGCAAAAGTTAGAGAAAAGGCCACGAATGTTGCAGAAATGAAGAAGTGAGTCAGACAGTGGTTCCAGGCAACTCAAGTCGTCATCGGGCGCATGGTGGGGGCATTTATGCACCCCCCCCCCTCTCCCGGGGACTCCGAGGCTGTGTATTGTGATGCCATGATTTGTTTTTAATTTTGGAAAAGGAAGTGTATTGTGTACCCTGCATGTAGTTTGGTACTCATGGTTAGAGAAACTTGTATTGGAGAGCATGCTGGCCTACTCTCTGTGTTAATGAGACACTGAAAAGGTTCAGCAAAGAGGGAAGGTCATGAGCTAGTCCTGAGGGCTGTTGAAACAGGAGCTCCAGCTCTCCCTGTCATCAGCTTTCCATCCATCTTGGGAGTACTGCCCTGCTCGATTGGTGCTACAGTCGAATGAATTTTTCATAGCCAGTAGGATTAGGGGACAAGTAAACAGCACAGATACATTTAGTCAAAGAATGACAAGAAAGCCAAAGCCAGAGTTTCAAGAATTCAGAAGAATCATGTTCAGGAACACAATAGAAAGATAAGTCGTTGCATACATATACAGAACAGCCATGTTTAGCTTTGAAATGAGGATAGAGAAAGTAGGATTAAAAAAAAAAAGGGTTTGCTATCCATTGCATCAGACAGCTGAGTCTCAGCTAAGATGAGAAGGTGAAGATTGGAGGAGGAGAGGTGGTGCTCAACAGCGAAAATGTTAGAGGAAAGGCCACGAATGTTGCAGAATTGAAAATGTGAGTCAGACAGTGGTTCCAGACATCTCTCTGGGCCGTTGCCGGGAGAGGGGCGGATAATGGGGGCATTTATGGTCAACCAAACCTGGAGACTCCGAAGCTTGATTACGAGACACCATTTGGTTGAATTTTGAATAGGAAATGTAGTGTGCAATATGAAAGTAGTTTGGTGATGACAGTAAGAGAAACTTTTATTAGGGGGTATGCTAGCCTACTCTCTGTGTTACTGAAACACTGAAAAACTTCAGCAATGTGGGATGGTCAGGAACTAGTCCCAAGGGCTGATGAAAAGGGGGCTAAAGCTCTCCCTGTCATCAGCTTTCCACACAGCTTGGGAGTGTGTGTGCGTGTGTACGTATATATATATATATATATATATATATATATATATATATATATATATATATATATATATATATATATATATATATATATATATATATATATATATTTATGTATATATATATATATATATATATATATATATATATATATATATATATATATATATATATAAACATTTATGGGAGGGTGCACCAAACATTCGAGAAAATTTCACATTCACCGGAGTCTGTGTGCCCTAACCCCTGCGAATTTGCAATGCCCGCTGTATATATCTACATCTATATATCTGTTTATCTGTCTGTCTATCTGTCTGTCTGTCTGTCTCTGTATGTATATATACATTTGGGAACCCGTTATAATTTATCACATTTCTTTTGTACTCTAAATCCTAACGGTTCTCTAAATTTTTCTCTGGCGTTCCAATTGCCAAGCCATTATCAAGTTATTAAGGCCTGAACCTCAAAGAGTTCAAACTGTCGCGAGACACACTTATTTGTTTAAGCTCGCTTACAGATGTAAACATAGCTTTCACCTAAAAAAGCATGCCACACATTCCCACAAATTGATTTCAGAGTGATTTTTAGGACAAGGAACGTAGGTACTCTCCTCAAAATAAAAGCCAAGGTACCCTTACGCCTAGAATCCTCTGTTCTTTACAGATAGACGTACCATAGCTGTCAGGCATCATATATCGGAAAGAAAACAGACATCTAAAATCACATATATACGAACACTTAAGGTACATCAACTCGAACACGTAGACCAGTCAATAAGCCACCCTTTAGTGCAATCAGACAACACTGACACATACGATCACCCTGTCAACCGAACCGCTTTCACGGTCCTTGCCAGAAGCCAGTACAGATCTGATTTCCCCATCATCGAGACACTGTATAACACCTGTACAAATCCACTACTGGTGACAATATTTCTTTTGTTCAGCTTCTGTGTTTTTAAAAGTTTGAGTGTATTCCTTTCTTGGAAGTTTGTCTGAATGTTTTTCCTTTAACTCAACAGAAAATAGCATTTTAGTGTATAAATATATATATTTTTTCCACTTGTGCATAACTTGGGTTGGATATCCATTTGTCTTGGTATATTTTTATTTATAATTTTTGACGCAAATTTTGATCAAAGACTCGGTGGCAGAATCAGTAGAGAGACTGCCTGCAGTCCTAATGGACCCAGGTTCGAATCCCGGCTGGGGCAGGTAACAGTTTAAGAATTTGAATTTCATAAAAAGCGGACTTTTCTGATATACCAGATGACCCGCCGACATGTCATAAAAGTACCCCCGCTAATACAAGTACACCAGTCATGTATGAGACAGCCCTAGCATGTATTCAATATGGATGGTGGGTGTTAGCGCCGAAGTGGTGAATGTGGAGATGTAGGAGGACTACTGGGCCCCGAAGGAGGACCTCTGGGACTTGGGAATAGGCACTGAAGCCGTCGCCCAGAAGTCGAACACGCAATATATATATATATATATATATATATATATATATATATATATATATTATAGCTAACGTATGTTATCATTCTTAGGTCTGATGTTGCAATGAGATATAGCGAAACGTCACCATTAAAGGTATTCCAACAAGCTCTGGTGTTGATATTTCTTATACATACATATATATATATATATATATATATATATATATATATATATATATATATATAAAACACGTCATTTTTTTTTGTGGGGGGGAGGTTCAAGAACAAGGAATGTCCTTACTTTTTCTTTAGATCAGAGAGACAGAGACAGAGCACGATAACTGACCTACAAAGTTTTGAAGATTTATATGTAAAGTGAGTACGAGACGGTGTTGTGTTTTGTGCAGTCAGGTTGGGTAAAGATTACTAGTTAGCTATGTAGGGACGGTACAGTTAACGCCAAACCAGTACATTTTCCTAAGTTTGTCAAGGCATACAAATAATAAAATGAATGATGTAGAATCAAGAAAACATGAAACAATTAGAAACATCCTGCATCATTTTTCAGAATAATTTGTATTAAAATTATATATCCTTTCCAGGAAAGATACTAGCAAACTTATTAAAATAATGTGACCCCCTGGGGGTAGGGGTTTTTTCAAGAGTACTCCCCCAGTATCCCTGCTTGTTGTAAAAGGCGACTAAAAGGGTTGGCGGAGGGTTAGTGCCCCTCCCCGGAAAACAATTAACTAAAAAACAAACAAGAAGCCTCGGACAAGGACTGACCAAAAGATGACGACCCAGGACCGGACAAAGGACTTGGTAATGGGTACATGGAATGTAAGAGGAGCGAATGATGAGGTGAAAGAGAGAGAGATTGTCCAGGTGCTTGAGGGTGCGAAAGTGGATGTATGTGGAATAACTGAAACAAAATGGAGAGGAGAAAATGTGAGAGAATGGGAGTATGGATGGGGTATATGTGCAGGAGTAGGTGAGAATGAGAGGGCAAAGGAAGGAGTATGTATAGTTGTGAGTAAAAGATGGAAGAGGAGCATAAGACAGTATGGATCAGTTGGGTCAAGGATTGTGTGGGTAAAGTTGAAAGTTGGAATACAAATGTGGGCGATTGTGTGTGTGTATGCGCCAACGCAAGATCGTGCTAGAAGAGTGAGAGAAGAGTTCTGGACAAATGTGGAAGTGTGCATGGAAAAGTTTGGAAGGAATGAGAGAGTGTTTTTGATTGGTGATATGAATGGTAAAGTTGGAAATGTGAAGGTGGATGGAATAGTTGGTGAGTGGGGTGTGCCTGCTGAGATAGATGAGAATGGGAGTGCGTTAGTGGACATTTGTGCTGGGAAGGGGTTGGTGATAGCCAATACCCTCTTCAGGCATAAAATGATCCACAGGTATACATGGCGAGTGATGAGAAGGGTGGGTGGTGAACTGAATGAAAGGAAGGCAATGATTGATTATGTGTGTGTGGATGAAAGGATGCGAAGATATGTAAAGGATGCAAGAGTGTATAGAGGTTGGGGGAGTGGACTTTCTGACCACTACTTGGTGGTGGCCAGAATTAGAATGCAAGTAAGATGGAGGAATAGAAGAAGGGAAAGACGAGAGGAAGGAGTAGTTGCAAGGAGAGTGGAAAGGTTACAAGAGGATGAGAAAAAGGCAAAGTATAAGAGAGAAGTGGAGGAACGATTGGGCAAATATGAATTGGAGCAGATGGGAGACGTGGAAGGTGTGTGTAAGATATTTACAGAAGAAATATGTGCAGCATGTGATGTGGTGTGTGGAAGGAAGAGAAGACGGAGGGGGGTGCAAGGAACAGCGTGGTGGACTGAAGAGGTGAAACAGGCTGTGGCACAAAAGAAGAAAGCATGCAATGAATGGATGAGAAATAGGGGCGTGGAAGAAGTTGAGAGGCGGAAGAGGGAGTTATATGCGGAAAGAAAGAGAAAGTTGAAAAGATTAGTAAGAGAGAGTAAGAAGAGAGTGGATGAGGAATTTGGAAGGAATTTGAGTGTAAAGTGGAGGGACTGTAAGAAAATGTTCTGGAGAGAAGTGAAAAGAGTAAGACAGGGTGGAAGTGAAGTTAGCAGGGGAATGAAAGATAAAAATGGTAGGTTACTAGTGGAGAAGGGAGAAAAAGTAAGCAGATGGAGAGAACACTTTAAGGAATTGTTGAACGTAGAGGATGGAAGTAATGCGAGTATAAGTGGCTGGGGAATGGCTGGGAGAAGGAGGGAGGTGAGAAGACAGGAAGAAATCAGTAGGATAGAAGTTGTGGAAGCAATGAAGAAAGTTAAATCGGGGAAAGCCCCAGGAATTGATGGAGTGTGTGGTGAAATGCTGAGGCATGGGGGAGAGATAGTAGTAGAATGGATGTGGAAGATGTGCAGATTGGCCTGGGAGGAAGGTAGAGTCCCGGAGGATTGGAAGTCAGGTATAATTATTCCCTTGTACAAAGGAAAAGGGGAAAAAGAAGTGTGTGGTAATCATAGGGGCATTTGTCTTCTTAGTATAATAGGAAAAGTGTATGGTAGGATACTTATAGACAGAGTTAGAGAAAGAACAGAGAAATTAGTTGGGGAAGAAGAGGGAGGCTTTAGGAAGGGAAGAGGTTGTGTAGATCAGATATTCATTCTTAGATCTTTAGTGGAAAAGTTTCTAGAGAAGGGAAAGAAGTTGTATACAGCTTTCATGGATTTGGAGAAAGCATATGACAAGGTGGATAGACAAGGATTGTGGAAAGTGTTAAGAATATATGGAGTAGATGGGAAGTTGTTGAATGCTGTGAAGAGTGTGTACGATGGTGCGAAGGCTGCAGTGCGTGTGGATGATGATCTAAGTGAATTTTTCTCTTTGAAAGTTGGTTTGAAACAGGGATGTGTCATGTCTCCATGGTTGTTCAATCTGTACATGGATGGGGGTAATAAAAGAGGTACAAGGTAGGGTAGTGGATGTTGGAGTGGCCCTGGTGAGAGAGGATAGTGTTTGGAAACTCCCTGTACTGTTGTTTGCAGATGATACTGTGTTGTTGAGTGAAGACGAAGGAGAGCTGCAAGGCTTGGTGGATGAGTTTGAGAGTGTGTGTAAGAAACGGAATCTAAAGGTGAATGTAGGGAAGAGTAAAGTGATGGTCTTTGAGAGAGGTGAAGTCAGTGAATGTACAGCGAGGTTGGATGGTGAGGAATTGGAAAATGTGAGTACGTTTAAGTACTTGGGTAGTGTGATGAGTAAGGATGGAGGTTTGGAGGGTGAAGTGCTTGAAAGGGTACAGCAGGGAAGAAAGGTTGCTGGTTCTTTGAAAGCAGTGATAAGAAACAGGGAAGTGAGCATGGAAGTGAAAAAGTTACTACATGACAGTATTGTGATACCAACTCTAACGTACGGAAGTGAAGCTTGGACATTGTTGGAAGGACACAAGTCAAGAGTGAGAACAGTGGAAATGAGTTATTTAAGAGGAGCCTGTGGAGTCACGTGGAGAGACAGGCTGACGAATGAGGATATAAAGGAGCTTTGTGGTGTGGATGTGGATGTGATAGGAAGCGTTATGAGGAACACACTGAGGTGGTTTGGCCATGTGGAGAGGATGGAGGGTGAAAGACTGACGAAGAGAGTGTATGTGAGTGAGGTGGAGGGGGGAAGAGGGAGGGGGAGGCCGAGGATGAGATGGAGGGATGGGGTGGAGAGGTATATGAGAGAGGGGGGTGTGAGTTGGGAGCAGGGGAGTGAAATGGCGGGGGACAGGGCGACTTGGAGGCGATTTGTTTGTGGCCACCCCAAACGGGATTGAGGCGTCTGGCAATAGATAGATAGATAGATAGACTATATGAAGCAAAATATTCCACTAGACACAAACTCTCTGACTCTGGCATTAGCAACCTTGAGAGAATTTTTGAACTTGGAGTAAAACGAAGTTTTCATTTACCCTTTCTGTACTTGTAGACTCATCCTAAGCTAATTGTTGTCGTGTGGCAGTAGGTACTGTAAAATATATAACGGCTCTATCACACCAATGTGATTACACAGCAGACCATATCATCATCATCATCATCATCATCATCGTCATCTCTCTCTCTCTCACACACACACACACACACACACACACACACACACACACACACACACACACACACACACACACACACACACACACACACGCACACACACACACACACACACTCACACACACACACACTCACACACACACACACACACACACACACACACACACACACACACACACACACACACACACACACACACACATGTACACTATGAAAAGGAAAGGAGCCACATATTATTTACCTAACAGAAACAAAAACAACCTCAAGGATATCAAACGATACCCTAAACTTAAAGGAATACAATGTATGGAGAAGTAATAGAAATTTTTTAAAAAAGGAGGATGCATTATAATATTAACAAAGAAAAACCTACAAACTAAAGAAATAGAGCTAGCTATACCCTCACAAGTAGAACTGATTGCGGTAGTGATTAATACATCCGAAGGGAAAGTAATTGTGGCAAATTTATACATGCCCCCCAAAACAAACACTTGGGAAAGAGGAGAATATGAAGACTCAGCAGAGGGTACAATTCAGAGTTCTAGGGCATTACTGCACAGAATGGAAATCTGAGAGAATTATATTAACTGGAGATTTCAATACAAATATAAATTGGAATACTCTAGGTGTATGGAAACTGTTTACCCAAAGCACCTGGATCTTGTGCAGGAGTTTACCCTAATTGTAAAGGAAAACTCAGGGACCAGAGGACTTGATCCATCATTACTAAATATCATATTTACTAGGCAAGAAAATTATATTGACAATATAATGTATCACCCTCCATTCGGCAGGAGTAATCATGCAGTATTAAACTGCAACTTCAGGACTGCATATGAAATAATTAACAGTAATGAGAGTTACAAAACGAGCCTAAACTACAAAAAGGGCAACTACCATGACCTAAAGAAGTAGTTCTTAGAAACAGATTGGGAAAAGTAGCTTAGGGGACAAGATTTAAATATTCTTTATAGAAAAATATGTGAATATAATGAAACAGAGTCGAAAATGACATCTCACGGCACAAAGAAACAAAAATGAAAATAAAGAAATGGTTTAATACAGAATGTGAAACTAAAAAAAAAAAAGAGAGAGAGAGACTTGCTGTGAAATAGATACAGAAGACACAATAGGGAGAGGGCATATAACAACTATAAACAGGCAAGAAATTATTAGAGCAGGAAAAGCGGAGAATCTCAAAGAGAGTTTGAGGAACACATTATATATAAAAGTAGTGATGAATCAAAGTTATATTACAGCTACATCCGAGGCAAAACAAAAGATGAAATACAGTCCATTATGGAAGAGGGGATCATCTATTCACAAGAGAAAGGTATTTGTGAAACACTAAATAAAAATTTCCAATCAGTTTTTACGGAAGAAAATAATTATAAGAAATATCATATGGAATCTGCATGCCCACACACATTACCAGACATAAAATATCAGAAAAAGAAGTACAGGAAGAGTTAAATAAATTAGACCAAAAAAATCAAATGGTCCTGACGAAATTTCATGTTCCGTGCTACATGAATGTGCAAAAGAGTTTAGGAGGCCAATGTATTTAATATTCATGGAATCCTAAGGGCAAGGTAAACTACCTGATATTTGGAAGAAAACAAACACTGTTCCCCTATTCAAGAAAGGGAATAGACAGAATCCACTCAACTACCAACAGGTATCACCGACCAGTGTTGTAAGATACTAGAAAAGCTGACAAGAAAAGTTTGGGTATACCATCTAGAAGAGCATAATATGATAACAGAATGGCAGTTCTGTTTTAGAATGGCAAAATCATGTGCTACTAATCTATTAAGCTACTATGATAGAGTTGCAGAAACATTACAGAAAAGAGAAGGATCGGTGGACAGTATCTATCTAGAATTCAAAATGGCATTTGAAAGAATAGTGCACCAAAGACTTTTATGGAAACTGTACCATCAAAGAGGAATCCAAGGCAACCTGCACTGTTGGATGCAAGATTTTCTCAAAAAAAGGAAAATGAGAACAGTACTACGGGGTAATTACTCACCATGGAGGGAAGTGACTACCGGAGTTCCACAGGGCTCAATGTTGGCACCAATAATGTTACTGTATATAAATGACATAGATATGAATATTGGAAATGAGAGCTATCTAAATAATTATGTTTGCTGATGATGAAAAAACACAAAGGATAATTACTAACACAGACTCTCGCAAAGAGCTACAAAAAAAATAAATAAATAAATAAACTTCATGAATAGAGCAATAAATGGCAAATGGAGTTCATTGTGGACATGTGTCATGTAATTAAGTTTGGTAATAGTGGAAAATGACCACATTGGGATTATAAGTTAGGAAGTTCATCACTTCACATATCAGAAATAGAGAAAGACCTAGGAGTGATTATCAATAACAGACTATCTCCGGATGACTACATCAGTGAGAAGGTACGGAACATGTATACACTGCATGCTAATATGAGAATAGCATTCACATACATAAATGCAGACATACTGAGAAAGATAATAACATCATTCATCAGACCAACCCCGGGGAATGCATCAGTAGTCTGGATTGATCATCTCCAAAAACACATAGGTAAGACTGAAAAAGTACGAAAAGCAGCTACATGATCAGCTCTAAGCATAAGGGATCAAAGCTACGAAGAAAGACTGGAAAAACTGAGTCTACCAACACTACGGAAGAGAGGTAAAAGAGTAGACATGATAATGCTCTATAAATGCGTCTCAGGGAAAGAGAAAATAGACATAAATGAGTACATAACCCATGGGGAAGCGTCAGCAAGAGGACACTGCAAAAAAACTACATAAAATGAGAGGCGATAAAGACGTAAGGAAATTTAGTGTCCCAAATAGGGCAATTGCTCAGTGGAATTCACTACTGAATAAAATAGTGTGTGCCAAAACAATTCATAAATTTTAGGATTAGTGTAATCAAAATGCATTAATACACGGGACAGTACGAGCTTGACTCATTCCTGTTAAGATACAATTAGGCAAGAACAATTAGGTAAGAACACTTACATTCACACACACACACACACACACACACACACACACACACACACACACACACACACACACACACACACACACACACACACACACACACACACACCTAAGCTACGAAGAAAGACTAAATAAACTGAATCTACCAACACTACATGAGCGAAGGAAAAGAGGTGACATGATAATGCTATATAAGTGCATATCAGGGAAGGAGAAAATAGACATAAATGATTACTTAACATATGGAGAAGCATCAACAAGAGGACACTGCAAAAAACTGCATAAGAAGATAGGTGATAAAGACTTAAGGAAATTCAGTTTCCCAAACAGAGCAATTGATCAGTGGAATGCACTACCGAATCAAATAGTGTGTGCCAAAACAATTCACAAATTTAAAGATATGTACGATAAATATGGTTTAAGACACGGGACAGTACGAGCTTGACTCATTCCTGTAAAGATACGATTAGGTAAGAACACACACACACACACACACACACACACACACACACACACACACACACACACACACACACACACACACACACACACACACACACACACACACACCTTCAGCCTGTCCAAGCAAAATGGTAAAAGAAGGTTAAAGGTTAATGAGATTTTTCGTTGGACTTAGAACAGACGTATTATACCAGAAAATAATTAAGGAGTGACAGAGTGTCATTAAAGTCCACAATCAGGATGATGATAAATAAATATTTGGATAATTATCTCGTCTGCATAGAGCTGGTGTGTTTTTGCTATATTCTTAGGATTACAGATGACAATATTCAGCTACGTAAAGTCTTTAGACCTGAGGTAATAAATATAGAGTGGCTTGTATTGTACCTGTCACTATAAAATGCTTTTCCTAAGGTGAATAGAATCGTCTGATGGTTTTATGAATAAAGTATAAAATTAAACATTTGAGGATAGTCAGATATATTCCTGTATCTGCTTTGGTTGACTCAGATGACTGTGCTGAGCTTGAGAGTGTAAAAACGAGCATAAACGCCCAAGTTAACTGCATTAGGAAATGCAGTTAGGTTCTCAGAGTGGGAAGACCACTTTCTGAACAAAATAGTCCAGGTAAAATGGAATTAATTAGAAGTGTTGCTCAGACAATGATATTTAATGTTGACTGTAAACACTCTCAGACTCCTGTGACTCCTCTCAGCTACATAAAGCCTCATGTAATTTCCTAAAACAATAATAGAGTACAAGTATTCTGACCGGGAAAAGGTTAACGGTGGGGAAAAAAAAAAAAAAAAAAAAAAAGATTGTCTGGCTCATATGACTTACTTTTAGTCAAATGATACTTTCCAGCATTAACTAGAATAGACTGCCTGATTTGTATTATATCAATGGTTACAGTATTAATGCTAGTGTAGGGCCACCTACGGTAGCGAACTCTCGTTTTATCCATCAACTTCTTTTTTTGGGAATTCTGAAATGAAATATATATATATATATATATATATATATATATATATATATATATATACGGTCCTACCGGACCCAAGTTCAAATCCTCGCTGGGGCAGGGAACAGTTTAAGGATTTGAATTTCATGTAAAGCAGACTTTACCAATCTACCAGAAGACCCTCCGGCATGTCGTAAAAATACCCCCGCTAATACTAATACACCAGTCCTGTATGAGACATGTATTCAGTACGGACGGTGGGTGTTAGCGCCGAAGTGGTGACATGTAGAGGTGTATGATATGTAGGAGGACTACTGGGCCTTGATAGCAGGCTGTGAAGCCTATGCCCAGAGTCGAGCACATAATCTATCTATATATATATATATATATATATATATATATATATATATATATATATATATATATGGAGCCTCTGTGGTACAGTGGCAGAGTGTGCGTTTCGCACGCTGGTGAGCATGGGTTCGCCTCCCGCCAGAGTTGTAAAAACTTTGGGAAAGCATTCACCTAGCCACTTGCTACTTTGACGGACACAACGGGTGCTGTGATTGAACCAGTGTCGCATACTAGTACGCTTGCACCCAACCGACTTAAGGCGGGCCGATTACACTTGGTTCACAGACTACACACACATCCAAAGCCACTACAACGCTACAATCACACTCACAAGCACTTCTCACCCTACATACAGTCTCTACCAGACAGCCTAAGCCACTGGTTAGAGATACATTGGCTTTATCGTCCCTGCTTCGGTAGGAATAGGCCGGTCCTGCATTGGACCTCAACGGCTGATGATATATATATGAATGAACTACTATTTGGAATGACGCGAAGAAACCTCTGTTTATAGGAAGAGTACCTTTACTGGATTTGGTCTTATTTATTTATTTTTTTTTGTACCAAGGGTCTTTAAATTCAATTCCATTAAGACTTTGTTATTCAAGCGTTATAACCTTTCCTCGGATCAGAATTTGTTCCATTTTGAAATTACTAGGCTTAGAACATATTTCTCGAATAATGGATATCCTTTGCATCTTTTTGAAAGTACCTTACACAATTTCTTGGATAAATTATTCAGTTGCATTAAGCCTGTGTCTTTAGTTCCCAAACAAGTACTTCATATTAGTCTCCCTTATTATGGGCACAACACTTTTCTCATCAGAAAGGAATGAAATAAACTGCTTAATGCAGTTTATCCACAGGTTTCCTTTAGGTTCATCTTTAAAAACTCATGTACTATTGGACCCTTTTTTAGGTATAAGGATAGAATCCCCAAAGCTTTATGCTCTAACATTGTGTACAAGTTTAATTGTTCCTACTGTAAAAAACGGAATTTAAAGGTGAATGTAGGGAAGAATAAAGTCATGGTCTTCGGGAGGTACGAAGCCACTGAATGCACAGTGAGGCTGGATGAGGAGGAAATGGAAAATGTGAGTGCATTTAAGTACTTGGACAGTGTGATGAGCAAGGATGGAAGTTTAGAGGGTGAAATGCTTGAAAGGGTTTAGAATGGAAGAAAGGTTGCAGGTTCTTTGAAAGCAGTGATAAGGTACAGGGAAGTGAGCATGAAAGGAAAAAAGTCGCTGCGTGACAGTAAAGTATTGTGATACCAGCCCTAACGCATGAAAGTGAAGATTGAACCTTGTTAGAAGGACACGAGTCAAGAGTGAGGGCAGTGGAAATAAGTTATTTGAGAGAAGCATATGGAGTTAGGTGGAGAGACAGACTGACAAATGAGGAAGTGAAGGAACGTTGTGGTGTGTATGTAGATGTGATAGGAAACATTAGGAGAAATAGACTGAGGTTGTTTGGCCATGTGGAGAGGATGTAGAGCGAGAGATTAACGAGTCTGGTGGAGGTTGGGGCAAAAGGAGTGGGAGGCCGAGGATGAGATGGAGGGATGGAATGGAGAGGTACAGTATATGAGAGAGGGGGTAGTGAGCTGGGAACAGGGCAGTGAAATTAAGCTGGACTGGGCAACATAGAGGCAGTTTGTTTGTTGTCACCTCTTAAGGGATTTAGGCGTCGGGTAATAGGTACAGTAGATAGTGTCTATGAGTAGAAGCTGGTTAAACCCTTTTAGTGACAGACAACGTTCAACTATTATCGACTCCGGTTCCGTTAATCGTTTTCAGACGTCTAATATCGACTAGTGTCAACTTGAAGAGATTGCTGTAGTTGTCCCAGGAATGAGATAATTAATGGTGAGAAGTTCCTATGACTCACTCTTAAATTTACAATATGCTTTAGGGATGGTGGATCAGAATACTAGACATAAGAATAACAGTATTATTTTGTTTTGGTGGGCGACGGAGTAGCCTTTTAGCTTTTCTGTCCTCGTCTTTCGCTGACAGAATACTTTTGTTTGTTATTACCTTCTCCCAGGGTTGGAAAAAATTTCTGATTACAAAGATCGATTTTTTGGATTTAAATGCAATTTTTGTTATTTAAATCGATTTTTTTTTTTTTCACTTTAAAGAAGACAGTTTCATGTGCTAAACCTTTGCCAATGCTAAGTGAAAGAAATTTTTGTCATCATTTTTGGGAATTCTGTCAAAAGAGTACCATACTGAGTCTTTTTTCCTCCCACTTGCTGCAATGCTTCCATTAGGCACGATCACATATCAAAATTCAATTAAACACTCCTACAAACTTACAAAATAATAATGTTAATGGGAAATGAGAGTAAGTAAGCAAATGCAATACAGGCTAGCACTCCTTGGTATGGGGGAGGTTACTCATGTGGCTGCATCACTGTGTGTCAGATACTGATGAAAGCTGCCAACCTATCTTTTATATTAGTCACATCTGGATCATAATCATTAGATTGAATCATGTTACTGTGTATTCAAAGAAGAGTGTAGCATAATGTCGGCATTGATAATAATCACATTTATTGTTATTAGCAACAAGAGAGCCGTCTTTCATGTGTCGAACTTTTGAATATTTGCCATGTAACAGAAGGCAGTGGTTCACTGGTGCATGACTTGATACAGGGTCAATACAAGAAGAGTACAAGTCAAGCAGAGTTGATGCATCTGTTCAATACACACCCATCACATTCTCTATCTTTTTCCTTTTTACTGCAGTTATATAAAAAAGATATATTTAAATCATGACTTTTTCACTCTGATTTAAATCGATTTAAATCACGTGATTTAAATAATTTGATTTAAATAAAAAACAACCACGCCCTTCCCTATAGATAACAGCCACGACAGGACCAACAGGTCTGTAGCTGTTTGCTTTCCTTTGTAGTCATTTGTACTCCCTTGTACTCTCAGAGTCATGCAGCTCACTCTCAGCTGAAGATAATCGTGTGGTGTTAGCTGAAGTATTATACTAGAGATGTTTCTCCCATGAGTGGGTTAAATAGGACATTATTTATGAACCTGGTTAATGGGACATTAAAGAAAATTATGTCGTAAACTGATGCATAGGGAATTATGACGACGAGGAGATTATAAAGAGCTTCAGAGGGATATCATAAAAGCGACGATTTGGTGAGAGAGAGAGAGAGAGAGAGAGAGAGAGAGAGCGAGAGCGAGAGAGAGAGAGAGAGAGAGAGAGAGAGAGAGCAGGATACTAAAAAGGCTATAAAAGGAGAGAGAGAAGAGAACTGAAAAGCCACCATCAATCCTATTTCCTACCACCTTTCTCTTCCTTGCTCTCTTTCTCTCTCGCCATTTATATTCATCCGTCCTTCCTTCCTCGAACTCTTCCTCCTGCTCCTCCTCCTCCCTCTACTCCATACTTTCTATCCCCTTTCCTTGTATCTCGTCCCTCTTTTTCATTTTATTTTCATCCTCAGTCTCCTCCCTCTCTCCTCCTCCTTTTCCACCTGCATCTCCTGTTTTTCCATCTGTTTTATATTTTTTCACCTACCTCTCCTGTCCCGCCCCCCGCTCTCTCTCTCTCTCTCTCTCTCTCTCTCTCTCTCTCTCTCTCTCTTTCTCTCTTGGGCTAAAAGCTTTCATCTCGTAAGGTGTCAAGGGCCAGACATTCTCTCACACTCTCTGATCCTGTCTTTTATATACCTGGAATTTCTGTTGCACGGGATCAAAGAGGTCTTAGAAAGAGCAGGGGGTCTCGACCACCTATTCTCTCAAAGATGTATAATACGGTAAAAAGTATTCAAGAAGGGAAGGGAGCTGTATTCTTTTTCCTGGTAGTTGAAAACATCATTTGACAGAGTACACAACCAACGAATGTGAAAGGTGCCAGTATATGAAGCAGATAAGGAAATGTCGACTGCTCTAATGAGGATATAAATTATGAGGGTGCAGGGGCACAACTGCGTGAAGATTTCTTTGGATTGAACGCTCTCCCCCCCTCTTTCTTTGAATATATATATATATATATATATATATATATATATATATATATATATATATATATATATATATATATATATATATATATATATATATATATATATATATATATATATATATATATATATATATATATATATATGTCCTTTGTCCGGTCCTTGGTCGTCATCTTTTGGTCAGTCCTTGTCCGAGGCTTATTGTTTGTCTTTTTAGTTAGTTGTTTTCCGGGGAGGGGCACTAACCCTTCGCCAACCCTTTTAGTCGCCTGTTACGACAAGCAGGGATACTGGGGGAGTATTCTTGACAAACCCCCCTACCCCCAGGGGGTGAAGTTAGCAGGGGAGTGAAAGATAAAAATGGTAGATTACTAGTGGGGAAGGGAGCAAAAGTGAGTAGATGGAGAGAACACTTTAAGGAAATGTTGAACATAGAGGATGGAAGTAATGCGAGTATAAGTGGCTGGGAGGAGGATAGAGGTGAGAAGACAGGAAGAAATCAGTAGGATAGAAGTTGTGGAAGCAATGAAGAAAGTTAAATCGGGGAAAGCCCCAGGAATTGATGGAGTGTGTGGTGAAATGCTGAAGTATGGGGGAGAGATAGTAGTAGAATGGACGTGGAAAATGTGCAAATTGGCCTGGGAGGAAGGTAGAGTCCCGGAGGATTGGAAGTCAGGTATAATTATTCCCTTGTACAAAGGAAACGGGGACAAAGAAGTGTGTGGTAATCATAGGGGCATCTGTCTTCTTAGTATAATAGGAAAAGTGTATGGTAGGATACTTATTGACAGAGTTAGAGAAAGAACAGAGGAATTAGTTGGAGAAGTACAGGGAGGCATTAGGAAGGGAAGAGGTTGTGTAGATCAGATATTCATTCTTAGATCTTTAGTGGAAAAGTTTCTAGAGAAGGGAAAGAAGTTGTATGCGACTTTCATGGATTTGGAGAAAGCATATGACAGGGTGGATAGACAAGGATTGTGGAAAGTATTAAGAATATATGGATTAGATGGGAAGTTGTTGAATGCTCTGAAGAGTGTGTATGATGGTGCTAAGGCTGCATTGCGTGTGGATGGTGAACTGAGTGACTTTTTCTCTTTGAAGGTTGGGTTGAAACAGGGATGTGTCATGTCTCCATGGTTGTTCAATTTGTACATGGATGGGGTAATAAAAGAGGTACAAGGTAGGGTAGTGGATGTTGGAGTGGCCCTGGTGAGAGAGGGTATTGTTTGGAAACTCCCTGTACTGTTGTTTGCAGATGATACTGTGTTGTTGAGTGAAGACGAAGGAGAGCTGCAAGGCTTGGTGGATGAGTTTGGGAGAGTGTGTAAGAAACGAAATCTAAAGGTGAATGTAGGGAAGAGTAAAGTGATGGTCTTTGAGAGAGGTGAAGTTAGTGAATGTACAGCGAGGTTGGATGGTGAGGAATTGGAAAATGTGAGTATGTTTAAGTACTTGGGTAGTGTGATGAGTAAGGATGGAGGTTTGGAGGGTAAAGTGCTTGAAAGGGTACAGCTGAGAAGAAAGGTTGCTGGTTCCTTGAAAGCAGTGATAAGAAGCAGGGAAGTGAGCATGGAAGTGAAAAGTTACTACATGACAGTATTGTGATACCAACTCTAACGTATGGAAGTGAAGCTTGGACGTTGCTGGAAGGACACAAGTCAAGAGTGAGAGCAGTGGATATGAGTTATTTAAGAGGAGCCTGTGGAGTCACATGAAGAGACAGGATGACAAATGAGAATATAAAGGAGCGTTGTGGTGTGGATGTGGATGTGATAGGAAGCGTTAGGAGGAATACACTGAGGTGGTTTGGCCATGTGGAGAGGAGTGAGGGTGAAAGACCGACGGAGAGAGTGAATATGAATGAGGTGGAGGGGGGAAGAGGGAGGGGGAGGCAGAGGATGAGATGGAGGGATGGGGTGGAAAGGTATATGAGAGAGGGGTGTGTGAGTTGGGAGCGGGGCAGTGAAATGGCGGGGGACAAGGCGACGTGGAGGCGATTTGTTTGTGGCCACCCGAAACGGGGTTGAGGTGTCTGGGAATATATATATATATATATATATATATATATATATATATATATATATATATATATATATTTATATCATTGGGTCCTGGAACTCCTGTGCGAGGGATTTTGCTGGAAGGGTGCTAGGCGTACCGCCCTCCGCCTGTCGTCTTATAGTCGCGAAGCTCATAGGTCCCTATCCGGGGGATCCCTTCTTTATTAAATTTTGAAAATGCCCAGTTTTGTCCTGTATTGAGGACACTCGGTGCTAATGTGTTAAATATATATATATATATATATATATATATATATATATATATATATATACAGTATATATGAAATTCGTATATGAAGGCAGTACGTTTTACTTTGGTGGATTTTCATAAAATTTTTCGTTTGTTTATTAACATCAGCTAAGAGGGACTGACTGCTCCATTTTCATAGGGAATATGATAACATTAGAAAGAATTCTCGGTTGAGCACGTTGCACTCTTTCTGATACGGAAGCGTTTAATTTCATAACAATAATCGTAATAATAATAATAATAATAATAATAATAATAATAATTGTAATAATAATAATAATGATAATAATAATAATAATAATAATAATAAATTAAGGTAGTAATAATAATAATAATAATAATAATAATAATAATAAATTAGGATAATAATAATAATAATAATAATAATAATAATAATATATTAGGATAATAATAATAATAATAATAATAATAAATTAGGATAATAATAATAATAATAATAATAATAATAATTATAATAATAATAAATTAGGATAATAATAATAATAATAATAATAATAATAATAAATTAGGATAATAATAATAATAATAATAATAATATTCTATCTATCTATCTATCTATTGCCAGACGCCTCAATCCCGTTTGGGGTGGCCACAAACAAATCGCCTCCAAGTCGCCCTGTCCCCCGCCATTTCACTGCCCTGCTCCCAACTCACACCCCCCTCTCTCATATACCTCTCCACCCCATCCCTCCATCTCATCCTCGGTCTCCCCCTCCCTCTTCCCCCCTCCACCTCACTCACATACACTCTCTTCGTCAGTCTTTCACCCTCCATCCTCCCCACATGGCCAAACCACCTCAGTGTGTTCCTCACAACGCTTCCTATCACATCCACATCCACACCACAATAATAATAATAATAATAATAATAATAATAATAATAACCCATACATCCATCATCCAATCCTACATTGCCCCATGAGGAGCGTAGGAGCCCGGCGCTAGGCAGTTGGTCCCGACATTTAAGATGAGAGTGACCAGCCTCACTCATCCATGAGTGGCATTACATGAGCAATCAACCCCAACCATCCCTTGGATATAAACCTTCATCGGCTCAATCCGATGGGAGCGCAATAATTACAAACTAAACCTCCAGGCGCCATATAATAATAATAATAATAATAATAATGATAATAATAATAATAATAAGAGCAATAGTAGTCGGATCATTTTTTTTATATCCTCGCGCACGCACGTTACGTGTGTGTGTGTGTGTGTGTGTGTGTGTGTGTGTGTGTGTGTGTGCGTGTGTGTATGTGTGTGTGTGTATTTGTATTTGCTTAAGCTGAATGAATGGTTCCATGTGAGGCCGTATGTGTTTTAAAATCACCACAGTGGACCAGGAAATCAGCCCCACATATAGATAGTACGGGTATGGGAATTATACAACGGTTTTGCTTCGATTTTAACACACGTATGTATATAAAAGGAAGTGAAGTCCTGATGAATCCGTTTTATTATGGCAATACTCGCATTTCTTATCTATAATTCGTCCATAAGGTGGCTGAATCGGTAAAGAGGTGACCTGTAGCCCACTCACGTTCGAATCCCGGTTGAGACATGGAACAGATGAAGGATTTGAATTTCATTAAAGAAGAGTTACCTGATCTGCCATAGGACCCGCCGACATGTCGTTAAAATATCCCCGGTAATAACAGTACGCCAGTCATGTATGAGACAGCCCTAGCATGTATTCCATATGGAGGGTGGGTGTTAGCGTCGAAGTGGTGACATGTGGAGGAGGATGGAATGTAGGAGGACTATAGGGCCTTGGGAACGGGCTGTGAAGCCTATACACCGAGCCGGACACATAAAAAAAGAAAAAAAATGTGCATTAGGTAGCCGAATACTAATCACCCTCCAGACCTTTGGCAGCCATTTTGGTGACCTGGACCTTGACCCCGAGCGCCCATTTTCGAAATCGTCCAAGATTCTTGATACTCTGAAGGTTACATGTTAATAGCTCAAGCCGCTCATGAGATATAATGGTGGAAGAGGCAGCCGACAAAAACTAGTTGACATTCGGCAGCCATTTTGGTGACCCTGACCTTGACTCAGAGTGCCTGTTTTCGAAGTCGTCCAAGATTTTGGCCATATCTTGATACCTTCAAGGTTTCATGCTCACAGCTCAAGCCGTTAGTGAGGTAAAATGGGAACACACACACACACACACACACACACACACACACACACACACACACACACACACACACACACACACACACACACACACACACACAAACAGGCGTGGGCCAAAACATTATCGCTAGACCTTGCTAAAGGCGGCCGATAAAAAAGTCACTGCTATTACCCGTCATTACGAGAGGTGTATACTAAGCTGCATACAAATCTCCCGTCGTAGGCTATAATAAACAAGGTATATCTATTTTCTTTCTCTCTCTGCCGAAAAACTGGCTATTAGATTGTTAACATTGTTTGTAGTGAAGGGATTTCTTGCGCTTTGTGAAATCGTCTAACATTAGCCGAAATGTAATTCAGAGTCGTTGTTTCATAGTCAAAGGATTACGTTGAGTGGATGGTTGCATGCGTGAAACTTGATATGCTTAACCCACCTGCCATTTTCCAGAATCTTATATTCCCGCCGCCCCTAGACGATTTCATTTAGCTTAAAAAAAAGTGGAGTGGAGAGGTTAATAAGACAGGGAAGTGTGAGCTGGAGAGAGGGCAGTGAGATAACAGAGATCTGAGGTTTCTTGAAAAAAAAAAAAAAAAAAAAAAAATCTCAAATAATGCAGGAGTTGGGGGGGGGGGGCAGTACCTAAGACTTGTATTTTGAAAACTCTACCCTCAGTTGAGTAATTCTGCTGAATAACATGAAAAATAGGCTAGATATACCTCACATTTTTGACGGTGTTAACAGCTGGGCTTGAGAGTACTGTGAGCGAAGGGAAAAATGTAAGAATTCAAGGTTACAATATTTTGCAGCTTAAAGGGGACGAAAATGTTACTTCATTCTCGTTACCACCAGACGATTGTATTCAGCTTAGTGGAATAGACTAAAATGAAGGTGTAAATGAATGCTTTATCTAAACCCTGCAGTCGAGAAGTGTTTTTTAATACTCCTGGAGAGGGCAAGAACATAAGTTACAATAACACCTGCAGATGAAAAGTGAAGCACACGGGTTTACATTACAGGTGAGGTAGGGTGGAGTATGGCGGTGTTGGCAGGGGTCAAGTGGAGTCATGGAGGAGTAGGGTGGGGTCGAGTGGGGGTAATGATAGGATTAGGGGGATGGGGTTGTGGTAAAATTTACATGTGAGATAGTGCAAAGAATGGCGAATTTGGGTTTGGTGAAGTGGTGTAATGAAGGGGTTGGGTGGGGAGTACTTGGGTAAAACTGATAGGCGAGGAGGGATCGAGTATGGCTGGGTTGAGTAGGGTGGAATGAGGTATTGGTGGAACTGGGCGCGGTGAAGCAGAGTAAACTTGACAGCTGAAGTAGTGTAGCGAACGGCAGGGCTGGGGGAGGTGGAGGGGGGTAATGGCGGGGTTGTGTGGAGCGGAGTGGAGCATAATAATGACGTGAGGTAGGGTAGAGTATTGTGGGGATGGGTTGGATGGTGTGGGGTGATGACAATGCTGGGTGGGGTGGAGTGCGTTTAAGGCTGTGTTGGGTGGAATGTAATGGTGTAAGGAGGGCTTGGATGGGAAGGAATAAGATAAACATGTAATAGGCGTCCACACTGAAAGTGTGGAACGTGTTCAAGCGAGCGAGCGAGAAAGTCAGTCAGTGATAAATATTGTCTCTTGTGGCTCATCATCTTTCTCTGCTTTCCAGACCTCAAAATACTAACAAGAACTTATTAAATTACACCAGAAATATTCCCTCACACTTACTAAAACCAATACTCCTCTTGTATTAATTTTAGGTCTAAGGGTTTGGGACCTAGCAGGTTAATAATGGCTTTGCTTTTAGCTCACTCACAAAAATTACTTTCACCAAATCTCTCGATGCGCCCTGATTCGAATCAGAAATAAGAAATTCAGTTTGTTTCGTCGATCATGGTATTGTATTAGTTGACTCGGAGTCATTAAAAAAAAAAAAAATCCAAAAAAATCCAAACAGAAGGTATTATTTGTTTTGAGAAGGCAATACCTGTTTGCTTTCACCAATCGTCGGTAAATACTGCTGCGCTCCTCACGCAACTTTTGACGGTTAGGCTACTTCTTGCACAGCCGGCTGTTACGCTAACCTGCCTTATAAAAAAAATCGTTACCTCGATTTACGGAAAAACTATTGGGATTTTAAGGGTTGTCTGTGAATTGAAAGTAATTGAAGATTTTTATGCGATATCCAGATTGGTGTCTATCTTTCTTGTAACTCAAAATTGGCTGAGATTTCTAATAAAGTTCGCTACTGTACTAGAGTTCTCCCGACCCCTGCCCCAATTTCTTGCTGATGTGATAAATTTTTTGCTCGGGTACATATGGTGGGGGTCCAAATTGTGGACAGAAGTGGGTTTGGGTAGGGTTATGGGGAGTGGAGTGGGGAAAAGATGGGGTTGGTTAGGGGGGGCGGAGTGGGAGGAAGGTGGAGTTGAATGGAATGGAAAGGGGTAATGGTGGGGCTTGGTCGGATGGAGTGGAGTAATGGCGGAGTTGAGTGTGAAGAAGTTGCATAATGGTTCGGTTAGTTGGGGTGGAGTGAGTTAACATTTGTGGATAAGGTAGTAAAGTATGATGGGGTTAGGTGAGGTGGAGTGTGATAAGACGAGGTTGGGTGGGAAGGCGTTTGATAAATCTGACGAGAAAGGTAGGGCAGAGTATGACCTACGTTGAGTGACGTGCAGTGGGGCAGGTATGGCTGGGTATAATATGAAGGGAATGGGTTGGGTGGAGTGTGGTAATGGATGGTGCTGGATAAGGTTCAGTGGTTTAATAATGAAGTGAGTTAAGTACGAGTATGGTAGAGAGAGTGGAATATTGGCGGGACTGGGTGGCTTAGAGTGGGATTATGTGAGGTGGAATGAAGTACCGGTACTGTACATTTGACAAGTGACAGGGGTTAGAGTACGCCAGGCCGAGAGGGAAGGAGTGGTGTAATGGAGCAGGTGTGTGGGGTGGGGTGGGATTTGACAGATGAGGAAGGGTAGAGTATGACGGGGCTGAGGGAGATGGGGTGGGGAAGTGGTGGGTATCTGAGTAGACTGAGGTAATAGTGGTGCTGAATGGCATGGATTGGTACAAAATTGAAAAGTAAGATTGGGCAGAGTATAGCATGTTTGAGTGGAGTGGTGTATGATAATGATGGGGTTCGGTGGAGTCGAGTGTGGTAATGGTGGACTAGTGTGGGATGGAGTGAGATAATGGTGGGCTAGGAGGGGTGCAGTTGGGGGATAGAAGTGATGGGTGAGGTGCAAATTGGTAACTCTGAATTTAAAGTAGGCTATAGCGGGGTTTGGTGGGGTGGCGTGGGGAAAAGTAGGGATTGAAGAGGGTGGAGTATGGTCAAAGTTGTGACGTGGGGTAAGGCAGAGTATGGTGAAGCTGAAGTGGGCGGATTTGCCCCTCCCCTCTCTCTCTCTCTCTCTCTCTATGTATGTAAGTATATACGAGTTCCGACATGGGTATATGCGAGGCACACACGCACATACAGATGTGGATATATGGATGCCAGTACGGATGCATCTGTGCGTATACATGTGAGGGTAAAGATGCAGATTTATGCATTGGTGCAAACATAGATGTAAGCGCGTGTATAGACGGGGATATATGTAGGGGTGCAGACGAGGATATTTAAGCCTGTCCAGACACGGATGTATGCGTGTGTATACACACGGGTATACGCACGGATGCAAACATAGCTATATGAGCGGTAACAGACATGGATATATGCGCGGGTACAGAAATTGATATATGCACGGGTACAAGAAAGAAGGAACGAAAGGCCGGGAGCCCGCAAACCGTTCCTTCCAAGAAAAAAACAAAAACAATACAAAAGGGAGCCAAACTCAAGATTCGTTCATTTTGAGATGCCTGGACACACTGCATGTGAAAGACTGGAGATCATAGGAACTAGGCAATACAGATAGAGGGAGACACTTGCAGAGTTGACCTATTACATAAATGAAGGACTGGGAGTAACGGTTAACTCTTGCATTAGAGAGTTAGGATGAGAATTTGTTGCTAGACGGGTGCTACGCACCCGTTGTAGAGGTGGGGGGATCCAAGAAGACAGTTTAGAGGAGCAGTGAACATTGAAGTAGCGATAAAAAAGAGATAAAGTTGCAACAGTGCGGCGAAGAGACAGGTTGAAGGGAGCCAGTAAGAGGAGGAGAGTTGATGAGACGAAAAGCCTTTGACTCCACCCTATTAAGAAGAGCTGTATGTGGGGAGCCTCCCCACACATGAGAGTTGTACTCTAAACAGGGGCGAATAAAACCCGTGTATAAAGTCAACAACTGTGCAGGGGTGAAGAAGGTATGGACTCAGCTTAGCACACCTAATCGCTTGGAAACAGATTTTACAAGCGATGCAATATGATTTTTCCAAGATAAGTCCCGAGTGAATGAAACCTCAAGCAGGTTCAAGGATGATGCAGGATTGAGCTGGATATTATTAAACCTTAGAGGGTACTCCTGTGTAAGATTGTGTTGGGTTGATAGGTGTTAAAACTGAGTTTTTGATGCATTAAAAAAAAAAGATTATTTTTATCCAAGTCAGAGATACGAGCCAAGTCAGACATTAGGTGCGCCATAGCCTCATCCTTTGTTTGTTGAAGTAACTGCTGAGATGGGCGTTGTGGAAACCGAATGGAAAGGTGAAGGGTGGAATCATCAGCGTACGAGAAGATATGGTTTGATGTACAGCTTAGAAGGTCATTGATGAGTATAACGAAGAAAGCTGATGATAAGACAGAGCCCTGAGGAAAATCACTGTTGATAAATCTAGAAGAACAATGGCCGTCTACAACAGCAGCTATGGAACGACCAGAAATTAAGCTATTGACGAAGGCACAGATAGAACGATAGAAACCGTAAGAGGGCAGTTTGGAAATTAAAGATTTATGCCAGACTCGATCGAAAGCCTTTGAGATGTCTAGTGCAATGGCAAAGCTTTCGCCAAAGTCCCGAAAGGAGGATGACCAGGAGTCTGAAAGGCAGGTGAGAAGATCGACAGTGGAGCTTCCTGATGGAATCCATACTGACGATCAGAAAGAAGGTGTGATAGGAAAGATGCCTTAAAATTTTTTATTTAGAATTGACTCGAAAACTTTTGAAACAGGATGTTAAAGCAATTGGACGATAGTTAGAGGGTCGGGAATGGTCACCCTTCTTTGGGACTGGCTGAATGAGAGCAAACTTCCAGCAAGAAGGAAAGGTACAAGTTGACAGACAAAGGCGAAAGAGTTTACCTAGGCAGGGTGTAAGCACAGAAGCACAGTTCTTGAGGACAACAGGAGGTACTCCATCAGGTCCATATGCCTTAACAATATTGAGGCCTGTGATGGCAGAAAATTCATCAGCTGAAGGAAGTCAGAGGGGGCAAATGATGGAGGAACAGCGCCGAAATCTTGTAAGGTGGAATTGGAGGAGAAAGTCTGAGCGAAGAGATCTGCTTTATCAGAAAGAGCTACAGGGTCATCAGAATAGAAAAGAGGGAAGGATGATGACGTAAAGTTGTTAGAAATGTTTTCGGCAAGGTGCCAGAAGGAGCGGGAAAAATTTGAGTTGGAGAGTTGAGAGCGCTTAGTACAAATGAAATTATTTTTAGCAGTGAGAAGAACAGACTTAGCACGATTCTGTGCAGAAACATAAACAAGATGTGATTCAGGGGTGGATTGGCTCTGGTACCTTTTATAGGCTCTCTCCTTGTTGCAGACAGCGTTAGAACAAGCGTGATTAGACCAAGGCTTTCTTGCATTAGTCAAAGAATATGAGAAAGGAATGTACAGTATGCTTCCATGCCTGAGAGAATAACCTCCGTAATGCGCAAGGCACACTCAGATGACTTCCGGCCATGGGAGCAATAATCATTCCACAGAAAATCAAAGAAGTACTGTCTTAGGGCCTCCCAATCAGTAGCTCCAAAGTGCCACAGATGACATTTCTATGGAGGGTCCACAGGCCGTACCATAGCGATAGGACAGGTTAAGGTAATAAGGTTGTAATCAGAGGAGCCCAAAGGAGAGGAAAGATTAACTGTGTAAGTGGAAGGATTAGTTGTAAGGAAGAAGTCAAGTATGTTGGAGCTCTCTCCAAAGCGGTCAGGGATACGGGTAGGGTGCTGTACAAGCTGCTCTAGGTCATTAAGGATAGAAAAGATGTAGGCTTGTTCACCAGCTGGATCAATGAAAGGAAAGAAGAGTGAAGGTGGTGGTGAACATTGAAATCTCCAAGAATGGAGATTTCAGAGAAAGGAGAAATGGATAGAATGTGTTCCATCGTAGAAGTAAGATAGTCGAAGACTTTTTGATAGTCAGTGGAATTAGGGGATAAGTAAAGAACACAGATGTATTTAGTCAGAGAATATCAAGAAAGCCGAAACCAGAGAGTAGAGAAATCAGAAGAATCAAGTTCAGACATATGCATATATACGGACAGGATTATCAGCATATGCGAGGGGTGCAAACACGGATATACTGTATGCATGGATGCAGACAGGAATGCAGTACATGCCGGTTACAATTTACCAAGCCCGTTTGAGAAGTCTTACGAAGCTAGAAAAAAAAATGCCTTATACCACTGTAGTGAAGAGGTTAATGTGTTATGTTTCGGGCTCCTTTTGGGGATCTTAAATTAACTGAATCAATTAATCTTGCCCCAAACAAAACAGAGTGCCAGCGTAGTGACACGGTTACACATGGTAACGACGTCCGAATTACTGTGTGTAGTATGTAGGCTTTCATTAGGTACATGATTTTTTAACCATCTAATGCGACGATGTTTCCTGACATTTTGTTTTTTTTTAATGGTCACATTATATCATTTACTTTAAGAGAGCACCTTTTTAGTGAAAAGGTTAATGAACACTTTAATTCCCGATCGAATAGTCACCTCATCGAGGAATATATTTTTATTTTGTTGCATCCGGAATATAATGCAGTGTACTTTATGTTCCTGATGATGTTAATAGTATAGTTGTATTGAACCAGGAATAGAAGATTGACGTGAAGAAGTTGAAGGTATTTGGAAGAAGTTCATAAAAGCAGAAGTTGATGTACTTTTCAAACAGATTTGTGTAAAGGAGAACCTGCTGGCCAAATATACAAGTATCACACACACACACACACACACACACACACACACACACACACACACACACACACACACATACATATTATATATATATATATATATATATATATATATATATAGAGAGAGAGAGAGAGAGAGAGAGAGAGAGAGAGAGAGAGAATAGTTAGGCAGATAGATAGATAGACCGATAGATAGACAGATTTGTATGTATAGTGTATACATATATACATCATCATCGTCAGCCTTTTCAAGTCCACTGCACAACAAAGGCCTCCCCGTACCATCTCCACAAATTCCTGGACTGAGCCAATCTCTACCACGTTTTGCCTGCAAACTTCTCCATCTCACCTTTCCACCTCCTGTCTGGCCTTTTTCTGCTCGGCTTACAATCTCTTCGAGTCCAGACAGTCAGCCTCTTGCTGCGTAGGTTATCCCTTCTTCTTGCTACATGAAATACCCAACTCCATTTCTGTTCATTTATAACCTCTATAATGTCTCTGACTTTAGTCTGCTCTGTCACCCTAGTTGATCTTTTCCTGTCTCATAAAGATAGTCCCAACATTGACCTTTCCTCTGTTATTTGAGAACGGATTAGTTGATTTTCCATCGATTTTGTCAGTTTCCAAGTCTCACAACCGTGCATCATAGTTGGAATTATACATACATTATAAACTTTTCGTTTCATACATATTGGCCAGCTACTTTTCATGATGTCTCTCTGTTTACCGAAGGCTTTCCATCAAATTGTAATGCGTCTCTTTACTTTGCTGTCATCGTCTTTTGTTAGCCTTAGTATATGCCCCCAAGAAATTTAACTTCTCGACTTATTCAAGAATTTCTTCACTAATTCTGATGACACTCTTCGGTGTATTTGGATCAAACATTAGATTTACTCTGATTCGTCTTTAGCCCACTTTGAGACTTTCTTTGTTCAGGCCATTTAACATTCCTTGCAATGTCTCTGCTGTTTCTGAGATTATGACAGTGTCATCTGGAATACTTGAATGGTTTAGCTTTTCTCCATCTGTGTTTACTCCTTTGTTCTCGCAGTCTAGCTTCCTGAAAATACTTTCTAGGCTTGCTGTAAATAATTTTGGTGAAATTGTAACTCACTGACGCACACCCTTCTCAATCTTATTTTTTTCCAAGTCTTTATGTAATTTAACTGTAGCAGTTCCCTCTTTATATAGTTTTCGAGCAGTTTTACAATGCCTTCATTTACTCCATGTTTCTGCAGTGAATTTATAATTCCCATGTGCTCCACTGAGTTGAAAGCTTTTTCGGAAATAACAAGACCTAAGCACAATGGTTTATTCTATTCTGTTATGTTCTCAGGTAGCTGATTCATTGTGTGTAGATGACCAGTAGTTCAATACCCGCTTCGGAATCCTGCCTGTTCACGATGTTGCTTTTCTTCCAAATTTGATGCTATTCTCTTAATAGGGACTTTAGCGGAGAGTTTGTAAATAACTGATAATGAGCAAATACATCGGTAGTTACTAAGATCGTTTGAGTCACCTTGTTTGTAAAGCAAAATAAATACAGTACTGCATGACACCATGTTTTGGGAATTTTCATCGTTTTTATACATTGAGTAAATCAGTGGGCAAGCCTGTTTTGTACTTCTGTTCCTGCATCCGACAGTAAATCTGCTACGATTCCATTTTCTCCTGTGGCCTTTCCTCCTTTCATACTTTTAAGAGAAATGCTTACATTCGCACTGCAAAGTTAGCTCTTTGACGCATACAGTTCTTTGTAAAATTTTTCAACTTCTTCACCATCCTGTCTCTCCATTTAATGACTTGAATGTTTTTGTCTTTCAGTGATATAATTTGTTGCTTTCCTAGTGCCATTCTACTTCGGACCTGTTTCAGTCTTTCTCCTTTTTTGATGATTTCCTTGATTTGATCCTTGTTTCTCATTCTTTTCTCTTGTATCTGTCTCTTGTTGTTGAGCATATTTAATTCCGCTCTTCCTGTTTTATCTTTGTTTTTACTTTTATCTCCTTTCTTCTTTTCATGAGGTCGAGTGTCTTTTTTTAATACGGGTTGGCTTTGATTTTATTAGTTTTCCCCGTTACCTCTGCTGATTCTCTTAGTAATATTGTTAGTCTGTCATTCAACTTAACAGTGTCTCACTCGGAATAAATTACAGCCTGTAATCTATTCATTATTTCTAACTGAAAGGTTTCTTTGTTTTTGCATACTTTTATCAGGCATATCTATATTTTTAATCAACTTCTTTCTTTCACTTCTGAAACTGAAACTGGCTGTGCAACCCGCCATTCTATGGCCACTTCCTATAATTACTTGTTGATAACTGTTATATTATTTAAACATTATTTTATGGTCGTGTTATTTTTATTTACTATAATGAAATCGGTTTCATTCTTTGTTTCTCCATTTGGACTCTCCCAGATAAATTTTCTCATTGCTCTTTTGTGAAACTCTGTGCCCATTATTTTCATGTAATACATTTCAGCAAAATTTACCACCTTTTCTGATCTGTCATTCCCCCTCTCTGAATATTCCCATACATGCTTCCCTATTTTTCGATTTCCCAACTTTTACATTGACGTCTCCCATGAGTATAGTATAGGTGGCCTTTTCTTCTTCCATAATTTGGGTGACATCATCATCGAAAAATTCTATTTCCTAAAGTGATCATTGAGAAGTCGCTGCATTACTCACACACACACACACACACACACACACACACACACACACACACACACGTAACGTTCTCGCTTGCCAACTGGTGGACGGGAGTTCACGCCTCTCTCAGGTTGCGAAAAGTTTCACTGATGAAGTGTGTGGTTACTGTCCCCCTTGAGCAAGGGGACGGGTGTGTGTGTGTGTGTGTGTGTGTGTGTGTGTGTGTGTGTGTGTGAAGGTCACAGCCTTGCCCTTAGATCGGACTATATGATCTCTCAGCTCCCTTCCAGGAGGGTAAAAAGCTGACGATCACGATCATCAAGTGATCCTGACCAACCCGGTGAATTATATATATATATATATATATATATATATATATATATATATATATATTATATATATCTATCTATATATATATTATGTATATATATATATATATATATATATATATATATATATATATATATATATATATAATGTATATAAATATTATATACATATATATTATGTATATATATATACTATATATATATATATATATATATATATATATATATATATACATAATATATATATATATATATATATATATATATATATATATATATATATGTATATATATATACATAATATATATATATATATATATATATATATATATATATATATATATATATATATATATATATATATATATATATATATATATATATATATATATATATATATATATATATATATATATATATATATATATATATATATATATATATATATATATATATATATATATATATATATATATACTATATATATATATACTTATATATATATATATATATATATATATATATATATATATATATATATATATATATATACAGTATATACATAAATATATATATATATATATATATATATATATATTTATATATATATATATATATAAATATATATATACATATATATATATATATATATATATAAATATATATTCGTGTATATTTGTATATATATATATATATATATATATATATATATATATATATATATATATATAATATATATATATATATATATATATATAGTATATATATATATATATATATATATATATATATATATATATATATATATATATATATATACATATATATATATATATATATATATATATATATATATATATATATATTGAGGCGTGGCTCAATCGGTAGAGAGGTGGCCTGCCGTTCTAATGGACCCAAGTTCAAATCCTCGCTGGGGCAGGGAACAGTTTAAGGATTTGAATTTCATTAAATCAGACTTTACTGATCTACCAGAAGACCCGCCGACATGTCGTAAAAATACCCCCGCAAATACCAATACACCAGTCCAGTAGGAGACAGCCCTAGCATGTATTCAATATGGACGGTGGGTGTTGGCGCCGAAGTGGTGACATGTAGAGGTGTATGATATGTAGGAGGACTGCTGAGCCTTGATAGAAGGTTGTGAAGCCTATGCCCAGAGTCGAACCCATAAAAATATATATATATATATATATATATATATATATATATATATTTGTGTGTGTGTGGAAGGAGCGCAGGAGCCCGGGGCTAGGCAAGTTGGTCCTAACATTAAAACCCGCCCCGTCCCGACTGATTTTCCTCCACTAGCTCACCCCAGTCCCGACCAATTTTGGAAAAAAAAAAATTCAGCTCCAACCTCCACTTTTGGTGAGAAACATCGGAAATTCATAGAGAAATCGCTCACCTGAGGTTTAAAATACTCAATACAGGTAGCAGTACCCCTTACATTACTGGGTTTTCTATCAGGCTGGCTCCAAAGAAAACGAGTTCAATGGGAGCGTAACTATTCCACACTACTCATAAACGGTATTCATTTATTTATTTGGTGCAAATTTATATGTAGTATGAGAGTACACTGGTTTTCACACAATAATATAGGCAATATAAGCATTGTTTCACTCACCAAACACATCAACATTCCTGACCTTTTTTGGCGACATTACCTGATCATCATTTCTGACTGTTTCTTCCTTTAATGCCATGTAAACTTAGTCCTCCACATTGTCATCGATTGGAAAATCACTCTGGCCCTGAATTTCGTACCATGGCACGACATGTCTTTACTGGCCAGGTCACTGGTAACAGGTGAATTGCTGAGACAATGGCGTGCAGGGGGGAGGTCATGTGGGGTAAGGCATTGTCCCTGCCTGGCATCTTGTAGAGGAAGGTGTCCCGTGTATACATACCAAAAATCACGTGCGCAAACTGAAAATTGTGCAAATTAGGGACCTTGCAATTGATGAATGTTTACAGTATATACGTCAACGGGACTGACAGTGTCAAAACGTGCAGACATGTATATACATCAACGGTATGCGGCGGGTTAAGATCAGAATGACCGGCCTCACTCATTCCTGAGTGTCATTACGTGAGCAATAAACCTCAAGCACACCTTGGATTTACACCTGCACCAGCTCAATCCAACTGGAGCGCCTTAATTACTCACTAAACCACCAGGAGCCATAATTTGGTTATATGGTTACCACTTACCATAGCAAATGGTTTCCTGGTGTACAAGAAACCGCTTGGCCTCTTACTCAGTGTAGAGTCATCCATAGGCAGAAGGAAGAGGAAAGAATGAAGGAAAGAATGACAGAAGAGGGAGTGTAAAGTCACCCGTAGGCAGAAGGAAAGAAAGACAGAAGAGGAAGGAAGGAAGGAAGGAAGAGAGGAATGGATTGACACCCAAAGCAGCACTACATCAAGTGAGTCGATGGTGAGCTCCCCCATTTGCCACATATTATATATATATATATTGTTACATAGCCTATGATTTCATCATCCTTTGTGTAATTTTAACGCACAGTTGCTGCATGTTTGATCACGAGCGTGTTCTGCCTCAGTCCCCCCCTTCTACCGTTATAGTAGAGTAAGTCGACATCTCTGTTATACTTTGCGGGATTGTCATCTCTTTGTCCCCATGGCTTCATTTGCGCGTCCTCATTACAAGTTGTATCAAGCTCTCCTGGCCCCTATATAATGAGCTCAGTCTCTGCATCATTGCCACTTAGATCTGCTCCTCATTTTGTTCACATCTCTGTCCTCCCCTGTACAGATATTATTATTGTGAGTGCTCAAGAAATCTCCAACCATCTAGCAGCTGTGTGTAATTTGAGTATAACTGTTGTTGCATTTTTTCTTGTACTGTATAGCATAAGTTTAATTTGTAGGCCTAGTGAGGTTTTTGTAATTCGTGTGGGGTTCTTTGTCAGTCATTTTTGATAATAGTTTGTATCTGTAATTATTTATCTGGCATTCACTGAGTATTATCTGGTATCTCATTTTATCAGGGCTGACTTAGATAAATTTATTCTTGCTAATTTCGTGTTAATAGAGGCTATTGCAGTTAACCATATATTTAACCTGTTTATTTGCCATTACATTATCCTTATGAGTCCTGAATGTTTCGTTGTTAGTTTGAGCATTAAACTTTAACTTGTAATTTTACCTAACTCTTTTGTTTTGAACCTGGAACTTTACGGGACAGTAGTGATTTTTAGTATTCTCACTTAAAGTGTACATTATCTTTCTCTGTTCCGTAACATAAATTTTGCGACCTCATATCAGGATATTCAGGATATTATCATAAGGATATTGTTTGATATTCTGTGACTGTGATATATTCATGATGGCTACTATTTCTACACTTGATGAAGCCAAAGATTTTTTGTCAAATGTGCAAACAGTGTGTGATATAGAAAACAGAACAAAGAATGAACTTAAGCTTGTTGCTCAACAATTGGGAATTGCAGTTCACTCTCATCATTCTAAAGATCAAATTGTTGGCATGATTAATAAAAGCTTGTTTAATGTTACTCCTCCAAATGAGCAAACGCAGATTGAATTAGCTAAGTTACAGCTAGCCCTGCAGGAGGCTCGTGTGAAGGAAGCTGAATTTCAAGCACGTGCTAAGGAGGCTGATGTTAAGGAGGCTGAGTTTCACGCACAAGTTGAACTTGCTAGGATTCAGGCAGACCATGAGTATCGCATGAAACAAGGTGGAACTGGATCATCTAGCTCTGATGATTTTGATGTGGCTAAAAATGTTAAACTTGTTCCTCCTTTTAATGAATCTGACTTAACAAAGTATTTTCAGTTGTTTGAGAGGGTAGCTACAGGTTTTAATTGGCCTAAGGAGTATTGGCCAGTACTCCTTCAAACTGTTCTCACCGGTAAAGCTCAAGTAACTTATGCATCTTTGGCTCAGGATCAATGTGATAATTACGATGTAGTTAAGAGCTTGATTCTTAAGGCCTATGAGCTTGTTCCTGAAGCCTATAGAGTAAAATTTAGGACAACTTATAAGCAAGATAAGCAATCCCATGTTGAGTATGCAAAAATCAAAGAAGATTTGTTGGAGCAGTGGTTAAATTCTAAGAATGTGGATTCTGATTTTGGTAAATTTAAGCAGATGATTTTGCTGGAGGATTTCAAAAGGTGTATTAGTAAAGATGTAAGCCTATATCTTGATGAGAAAAGAATAGATAATTTGTCTGATGCTGCAGTTTTAGCTGATGAATATGTTCTCACTCACAAGAGATATTTTAGAGGAAAAAGGAAAGCTGAGAGTCAGTACGTTGCCTCTACTCAGAGTACAGGTAACAGGAAAGAGAATAAGGATGATGTTTCTCAGGAAGTAAATACCAGCTTCACCTCTAGATTTCAGAAAAGTAAATGTACTTATTGTAGTAAGCTTGGTCATACTACGGAGAGATGTTTCAGGAGACAGCGTGATGTGAACAAAAAGGAGTCTTTAAATATTCAGTCAATTGGTCTAGTGTCCACTCTTGAGAGTTCCCAGAATTCTTTAACTGAGTTAACTGAACCTGCTTTGAGGGGTAACTTAAATTCTCATGATGGAGCTCCTCTTTTGAGCAGTAACGTGGGTGACACTCTCAAGAGTTCATGTGCTAATTTCCTGTCTGATGGTTTTGTCAGTCCTCTGGACAGTAATGACAGGAAATCAGTTAAAATATATCGTGATACAGGTGCTTGCCAATCCCTTATGCTGACCAGTGTTCTAGGCTCTAATGTTAATTCCTCTGATGAAACTGTAATCTTACAAGGTGTAGGGAATAATTACTTCTCTGTTCCTCTGTGCAGAGTGAATTTAGAGTCTGGTTTTGTTAATGGTTCTGTTATGGTTGGGTTGATTGAGACACTCCCAATGTCAGGTGTAACTTTCTTACTTGGAAATGATATTGGTGGAAGTCAAGTGTGTCCAGCTCCTCAGTTGTCTAGTGAGCCAGTGGCTGCGGCCCAGGATTGTGATGTCCCTGATGTGTTCCCTGCATGTGCTGTCACTAGGGCTAAGTCTAAAGTTACTGGTGATTTAGAGGATAATGATGATGATGATGTTATCCTAGCTGACACTTTTCTTGCTAATTTGGACCACTCACCAGATGAGGCAGTACCCCGTAGTGTTGATAATTTGTCTCGTCAAGAGTTGGTTGAGTTGCAGGTTGCTGACCCTGAGTTGAAAGGTCTAGCTAACTCTGCTTACAGTGAAGAAGAGTCAGCCGGTGCTTCTACTTGTTATTATGTAAAGTCAGGAGTACTTATGAGGAAGTGGAGACCCCCAACAGCATCAGCCGACTGTGAATGGGAGGTTGTACATCAAGTTGTCATCCCTCGTGTTTGTAGGCAGGATATCATTCGAGTGGCTCATGATTCCAGTTTGGCAGGACACCTTAGAGTGAGGAAGACTGTGGCACGCATTTTGAAACACTTCTACTGGCCAGGTATCTTCAGGGATGTTTCCTGGTATTGTAAGTCTTGTCACACCTGTCAAGTTGTGGGAAAGTGTAATCAGACCGAAAAGGTTGCACCTCTAGTTCCCATTCCTCCTTTTGAGGCGCCTTTCACCCGTGTGTTGGTGGATATTGTGGGCCCTCTTCCTAAGACTTCTTCAGGATTTTTCTTATGTGTTGACCATGATTGATATGGCTACTCGTTATCCTGAAGCCATTCCACTTAGAAACATCTCAGCAAAGAACGTGGTTAAGGAAATGCTAGGGTTCTTCACAAAGTTTGGTCTGCCCAAGGAGGTACAGTCAGACCGAGGAAGTAATTTCATGTCAAATGTTTTCAAGCAGTCTCTGAAAGAGTTGGGCATCACCCAGATCACGTCTTCAGCTTACCATCCCCAGACCCAAGGAGCGTTGGAGAGATATCATCAAACACTCAAATCGATGCTCAAGAAATACTGTTTGGAACATCAGAAAGACTGGGATAAAGGTCTTCCATTCGTTGTGTTTGCTGCAAGAGAATCTCCAAATGAATCACTGGGCTTCTCACCTTTTGAACTACTGTTTGGCCATGAAGTAAGAGGACCCCTTAAGTTACTCCAAGGAATGCTGGCTGTCGGAGGAAGATGACGTCAACCTGCTGGAGTATGTGATGAATTTCAAAGAACGGCTGTCCACTGCTTTACAGCTGGCGAGAGAGAATTTAGGAGCTGCTCAGGAGAAGATGAAGACTTGGTATGATAAGAAGTCCAGGTTACGCCACTTTCAGCCAGGAGATCAGGTTTTGATTCTGCTACCAGTGCATGGGCAACCTCTTCAAGCCAAGTTTAGTGGTCCTTATTTCGTGGAGAAGAAACTCAGTGATGTCAGCTATGTCATCGCCACACCAGATCGTAGAAAGAGCAAGCAACTATGTCACATCAACATGCTAAAGTTATATCACAAGCGGGACAGAAAATAATCCAGTCTGCACTGTAGCTGTTCCACCCGAGTCTGCAAGTGAAGCTCTCCCATGCAGTATGAGCCTGAGTGATAGTTTGGGGAAGAATCCTGATATCATGAATGATCTCCAGACTAAGCTTTCTCATCTACCACCCAAGGAAAGGCAGGAGTTTTCGGCATTACTGCAGGAGTACCCGCAAGTGTTCCGTGCCACTCCAGGAAGAACCACTGTGTTGATGCATGATGTCGATGTTGGAGACGCAAAGCCAATTAAATTGCCTCCTTACCGTGTGAACCCAGTGAAAGTTCCTCTCATCCAGAAGGAGCTTGGCTACCTGTTGGACCACAAGATGATTGAGCCCTGTCAGAGCGAGTGGAGTTCTCCTGTCACCCTGGTCCCTAAGCCAGGTGGGTCACAGAGGCTTTGCATCGACTACAGACGTGTTAATCAGATAACCAAAACAGACACTTACCCTCTCCCTCGTGTGGAAGATTGCATAGACAAGATCGGAAAGGCTAGGTACATAAGTAAGTTTGATTTGTTAAAGGGATACTGGCAAGTACCTATGACTGAACGTGCTAGGGAGATCTCATGTTTTGTAACATTAGGAAAGGCTTTTGCATGTTCAGTAATGCCGTATGGTATGAAGAATGCACCAGCCACATTTCAGAAGCTCATGAATGTTGTAACAGAGGGTTTGGCAGGGTGTGTTGTTTATATTGATGATGTATTAATCTTCAGTGACAACTGGAAAGATCACCTATGCCATGTCAGTAAATTTCTTGACCGTTTAGTTCATGCTAATCTTGTAGCTAATTTATCAAAGTGTGAGTTTGGTCAAGCTAAAGTTCAGTACCTTGGGTATGTAATTGGTGATGGACATGTTGCACCACCAGGAGCTAAGGCTCAGGTTATAAGTGATCTTCCCAGACCTAATAGTAGGAAAGAGCTACAAAGATTTTTGGGAATGGTAGGTTATTACAGGAGATTTGTTCTTAACTTTTCTATTCTTGTATCACCACTTACAGACCTACTGAAAAAGGGAGTTGAATTTGTCTGGACCGATAACTGTGAATCCTCTTTCAACAAACTTAAAGCTATTCTATTAAGTCAGCCAGTGCTCGCTACTCCAAATTTTGCTAAGCCTTTTAAGATGGCTGTTGATGCAAGTGATACAGGAGCTGGGGCTGTTTTGCTGCAAGAGGATGATCAGGATATTGAACATCCTGTATCTTATTACAGTAAGAAATTCACTCCACCTCAAAAGAACTACTCAACTATTGAGAAAGAGCTTTTGGCCTTGATTTTGGGTTTACAGCATTTTTCATTTTATTTGTGTTCTGGTTTTGACCCCATAGTCATTTATACCGATCATAACCCACTGAAATTCCTTAGTAAGTTTAAAGATAAAAATCAGAGATTGGCAAGATGGAGTCTACTTCTTCAGGAGTATTCATTAGACATACAACATGTCAAGGGGAAAGAAAATGTTATTGCAGATTGCTTATCTAGACTTTAGACAGATTGTTTAGAGTAATAAGAAATTTCCTTTGTAAATTTCTTTTTCTTTGTGGGGAGGTGTTACATAGCCTATGATTTCATCATCCTTTGTGTAATTTTAACGCACAGTTGCTGCATGTTTGATCACGAGCGTGTTCTGCCTCAGTCCCCCCCTTCTACCGTTATAGTAGAGTAAGTCGACATCTCTGTTATACTTTGCGGGATTGTCATCTCTTTGTCCCCATGGCTTCATTTGCGCGTCCTCAGTACAAGTTGTATCAAGCTCTCCTGGCCCCTATATAATGAGCTCAGTCTCTGCATCATTGCCACTTAGATCTGCTCCTCATTTTGTTCACATCTCTGTCCTCCCCTGTACAGATATTATTATTGTGAGTGCTCAAGAAATCTCCAACCATCTAGCAGCTGTGTGTAATTTGAGTATAACTGTTGTTGCATTTTTTCTTGTACTGTATAGCATAAGTTTAATTTGTAGGCCTAGTGAGGTTTTTGTAATTCGTGTGGGGTTCTTTGTCAGTCATTTTTGATAATAGTTTGTATCTGTAATTATTTATCTGGCATTCACTGAGTATTATCTGGTATCTCATTTTATCAGGGCTGACTTAGATAAATTTATTCTTGCTAATTTCGTGTTAATAGAGGCTATTGCAGTTAACCATATATTTAACCTGTTTATTTGCCATTACATTATCCTTATGAGTCCTGAATGTTTCGTTGTTAGTTTGAGCATTAAACTTTAACTTGTAATTTTACCTAACTCTTTTGTTTTGAACCTGGAACTTTACGGGACAGTAGTGATTTTTAGTATTCTCACTTAAAGTGTATATTATCTTTCTCTGTTCCGTAACAATATATATATATATATATATATATATATATATATATATATATATATATATATATATATATATCCGTCTATCTATACATCTATATATATCTATCTATCTGTCTATCTATATATTAATCTATCTATCTATCTGTCTATCTATCTATAATCTATCTATCTATCTGTCTATAATCTATCTATCTATCTATCTATCTATATATGGAGCCTCTGTGGTAGTGGTAGAGTGTGCGTTTTGTACACGGGTGAACCAGGGTTCGTGCCCCGCCAGGGTAATAAACTTTGGGAGTGTTCACCCGGCCACGTACTGCATTGGCGGACACCAGGGGTGCTGTGGTTGAACCAGTGTCACTTACTATAAAAGTATGCTTGCATCCAGTCGGCTTGCGCGGGCCGATTACACTTGGTTCACAGACTACACACACATCCAAAGCCACAACAACACTACAGTCACACTCACAAGCACTTCTCACCCTACATACAATCTCTACCAGACAGCCTAAGCCATAGGTAGAGATACATTGGCTGTATCGTCCCTGCTTCGGTAGGGATAGGCCGGTCCTGCAGTGGATACTCAAACGGCTGATGATGATGGTGATGATATATATATATATATATATATATATATATATATATATATATCGTGGTAGGTGGGAGTGCTCACCATCCACTCACTCGATGTAGTGCTACTCTCAGGTGTCTCCCTTTTCCTCTCCTGCATCCTTCTTTCCTTTCATCCTCGTCTGCTTTTCTTTCCTTCATTCTTTCCTTGTCCATCTGCCTCCAGGTGACTTTACGCTCCCTCTTCTGTCTTTCTTTCCTTCATTCTTTCCTCTTCCTTCTGCCTGTGGGTGGCTCTACATTGAGTGACAAGCCTGATGGTTTTCTGTAATCCAGGAAACCGTTTACTACGCTGGGTAGTAACCGTATATCCAAATTTTGGTACCTGATGGTTTAGTGGGTAATTACGGTGCACAAATCTGATTGAGCAGGTAGACCTTTCTTTATATCCAAGGGGTGGTTGCCACACAGGGATGAGTGAGGCAGGTCACTCTCATCTTAAATGTCAGGACTAACTTGTCTAGCCCCGGGCTCTTACGGTCCTCATGGGGCTACGTAGGATTAGATGATGGATCGATGGACGGATGGTTTTATATATATATATATATATATATATATATATATATATATATATATATATATATATATATGTGTGTGTGTGTGTGTGTGTGTGTGTATCTTTACAAACACACACACACACACACACACACGTGTACAGCAAGGGATCTATGTGTGAATGTAGATGCTGCTGTATATGCCTGTACAGACACAAAATCATGCATGTGTACAGATGCGGGTATATGCGCTGGTTTAACCATAGCTATATGAGAGGATATAGAGATGGCTACATGCGCGGGTACATACATGATATATGCGTGGGTACAGACATGGATATTTGCACGGGTGCAGACAATGATAAATACACGGGTACAGACATGAATATGCGCACTGATAAATACATGGATAATTGTATGCAAGGGTACAGACATGGATATATGCACGGGTACAGACATGAATCAATGCACGGGTACAAACACCTATATATGCACTAGTGCATACATGGATACCTGAACGGGTACAGGCATGAATATATGCACGAGTACAGACATGTATATAATTATATCTAGCTATCTATCTATTGCCAGACGCCTCAATCCCGTTCGGGGTGGCCACAAACAAATGGCCTCCACGTCGTCCTCTTCCCCCGCCATTTCACTGCCCCGCTCCCAACTCACACACCCCTCTCTCATATACCTTTCCACCCCATCCCTCCATTTCATCCTCGGCCTCCCGCTCCCTCTTCCCCCCTCCACATCACTCAAATACACTCTCTTCGTCAGTCTTTCACCTTCCATCCTCTCCACATGGCCAAACCACCTCAGTGTATTCCTCCTAACGCTTCCTATCACATCCACATCCACACCACAACTCTCCTTTATATCCTTATTTGTCAGCCTGTCTCTCCATGTGACTCCACAGGCTCCTCTTAAATAACTCATTTCCACTGCTCTCACTCTTGACTTGTGTCCTTCCAGCAACGTTCAAGCTTCACTTCCATACGTTAGACTTGGTATCTCAATACTGTCATGTAGTAACTTTTTCACTTCCATGTTCACTTCCCTGCTTCTTATCACTGCTTTCAAGGAACCAGCAACCTTTCTTCGCAGCTGTACCCTTTCAAGCACTTCACCCTCCAAACCTCCATCCTTGCTCATCACACTACCCAAGTACTTAAACGTACTCACATTTTCCAATTCCTCACCATCCAACCTCGCTGTACATTCACTGACTTCACCTCTCTCTAAGACCATCACTTTACTCTTCCCTACATTCACCTTTAGATTCCGTTTCTGACACACTCTCCCAAACTCATCCACCAAGCCTTGCAGCTCTCCTTCGTCTTCACTCAACAACAAGGTATCATCTGCAAACAACAGTACAGGGAGTTTCCAAACACTACCCTCTCTCACCAGGGCCACTCCAACATCCATTACCCTATCTTGTACCTCTTTTATTACCCCATCCATGTACAAATTGAACAACCATGGAGACATGACACATCCCTGTTTCAACCCAACCTTCAAAGAGAAAAATTCACTCAGTTCACCATCCACACGTACTGCAGCCTTAGCACCATCATACATACTCTTCACAGCATTCAACAACTTCCCATCTACTCCATATATTCTTAATACTTTCCACAATCCTTGTTTATTCACCCTGTCATATGCTTTCTTCAAATCCATGAAGGCCACATACAACTTCTTTCCCTTCTCTAGAAACTTTTCCACTAAAGATCTAAGAATGAATATCTGATCTACACAACCTCTTCCCTTCCTAAAGCCTCCCTGTTCTTCTCCAACTAATTCCTATGTTCTTTCTCTAACACTGTCAATAAGTATCCTACCATACACTTTTCCTATTATACTAAGAAGACAAATGCCCCTATGATTACCACACACTTCTTTTTCCCCTTTTCCTTTGTACAAGGGAATAATTATACCTGACTTTTATATATATATATATATATATATATATATATATATATATATATATATATATATATGCAAAGACCTCACTTCACCGTGAAGATATGTATGCAAACTAACCACAGGAGAAATGAAAGGAGCGACAGTGAGTACTTTCGTATATTACATCTTCAGACAGAGTGAGACAGAAATGTAAAGCGTAGAGGTCTTTTATGCATACCCACAGCAGGTAGTGGCACACAGAACAATGGATGACCTGAATTTTTACCTGCAGCTTAACTTATGGTCACCTGCAGCAGGGAGTGGAACACAACAAAGGATGACCTGAATCTAAAAATGCACGTGACAAAGGAGGAGGGAGTAGGAGGGGAGGAAAGGAGAGTGGGAGGGAGGGGGAAGGGGGAGGAGAGGAGGGGAAGGGGGAAGGGGAGAGGGGGGAGGGAGGAGGGGATAAATACTGCTGCTTAACTTAAGACCTAGAGGATTAATGCTTGGTGTGTCCCACACAGGTGTGACTACACGACCAGGAGATGACAGGGAACAATCACTTGTTATCTGGGGGATACTGCTTTAAAATTAATTCAGTTAACTATTTATCACACTTAAAATGACCATAGCTCACGTTTACATTCTTATATGTGCCAGAAATTAGAGAAGATTCTATTACATTTTTTTCATCTAAGCTTTTTGATCTTGCTAGAATCTTGGAACCTGTCCAGTCAATATGGTGATCACTGGATGCTTTGTGCTGAAATAAACCACTACTTTGTTGGGCTGTCCTTACACTGTATTTATGTTGTGAGATTCTAGTTTCCAAATCTTTTCCAGATTGTCCTATGTAAAATTTGTTACAGCTAAAATATCCACAAAGCATACTAACTCAGTGCCACAGTACAGCCAAGAAACGATTCCTTGAAGGGAAAACTAATAAGCCAGATCGCCAGAACATTCAAAGAACCCTTGTCCTCCCCTTCCATGAAAATTTTCTTGATGTTGTTCACATACTGAGGAAACTCAGTGTACAAGTAGTATTCAAATATGAGAACACCATCCAAAAAACCCTCAAGAACAGCCCTTTCAGTAATTCAGGCGTTCTTTACAAAATCCCGTGTAAAAGCTGTAACAAAACGGTCTGACATAATGCCACGGCCAGTGTCAGTGCCATTTTAAAACGGTCTAAAATATGAAAACTTTACTGTGACCGCATTTTTCAAGATTTGCGGGTAAAAATTGGCAGGCATGTAAGGTAACTGTTCCTCTACCATCCCCTAGGCTGTCAAGACCATACACTCACTTGCTCTCCCCCTCACGCTCGCTCTGCCTCACTCTGCCTGTGTGCCTTACCCAGTGCTGTGCATAGTGAAGGCATTTTGTAAATATTTTCATGTAAGTTGTATATATTTTCTTATAAGTGTAAGAACTATATAGTGAAGTCAAGTTGTAAATACCTTCTTTTAAGTCCCAGGACTGTATGTAATGAAGCCAGGTTGTACCTATCTTCAAGTAAGTGTAAGATAATGCATTCAGTGTGAAAGACACGCAAATTGTGATAAATGCTGAAGTAATAAGTAATCAGAAAAGTGTACTGAACATTGCTATACCTTCCCAGCATAAATGCCTGAGTATACCTTACATAGAAAATGGCTTTCTCTCACGTACGTGGTGAGCGTGAGAGAGCGACTATACCTGTACACGAGTATGCAGGACTCAATAAAACTCATTTTCGAGCCTCGGTGAGCATTTTAATGGCGACATTCATTGTTTCCTCATCAAAATCTATAATTTTAGCCAAAAAAAGTCGAAAAATGGCTGGCACTGGGGTGACCCAGAGAGCTAAAAAATAGCCGGCATGCGGCGGGTTAATAGCACACTATGTAGCAGTAGCACAATATGTAATAGGCTGGTGGATCAGGAAAAGAATCACAAAACATCCTCTGGCCCTAGGCTACCAAGAACGTCAAAACATATGAGGTATCTCAAATACACAGCACCTCAGTCGGTAGAGAGGTAGCCTGCAGTCCTACCAGACCCAGGTTCAAATCCCTGCTGGGGCAGGGAACGGTTTAAAGATTTGAATTTACTAAAGACAGACTTTACTGATCTACTAGAAGACCCGCTGACATGTAAAAATACCCCCGCTAATATCAATACACCAGCCTGTATGAGACAGCCCTAGCATGTATTCAATATGGAAAGTGGGAGTTAGCGCCGAAGTGGCGTCATGTTGAGGTGTATGGTATGTAGGAGGACTGCTGGGTCTTGGGAGCAGGCTATGAAGCCTATGCCCAGAGTCGGGCACATAAAAAAAAATATATTTCACGTAAGCCAGTTAGCCACGTGACGGAAGCATGCTACACACACACACACACATCTTTCATCAGACCATCCCTGGAGTATGCATCAGTAGTCTGGAATCCTCAATTCAAGAAACACATAGATGAGATAAAAAAAAGTTCAAAGGGCCACTACAAGATAGGTACCAAGCTTAAGGGATCTAAGTTATGAAGAAAGGCCAGAAAAACTAAATCTGCCAACACTACAGGAGAGAAGGAAAAGAGGAGACATGATTATGCTATATAAAAGTATATCAAGGAAGGAGAAAGTAGACATAAATGAATATAAAATCTATGGGGAAGCATCAGCAAGAGGACAAAGAAAAAAAGCTGCATAAAAAGTGAGGCGATAAAGACGTAAGGAAATTAAGTTTCCCAAATAAGGCACCTGATCAGTGGAATGCACTACCGAATGAAATAGTATGTGCCAAAACAATTAATAAATTTAAGGAGATATATGATAAAAATGTTTTAAGACACGGGACAGTACGAGTTTGACTCATTCCTGTAAAGATACAATTAGGTATGAACACACATAAACATGCACACATGTCAGCCAGCCAGAAACCAAGCAGTAGTAAATACCCAGAAACCAGATGTAGGTGTCGGTAGGAGGCAGAAGGAGATAGAAGCAGCAGCAGGAGAAGGAGATTGAGGAGAGTATGTGAGAGAGTAGGAGATTGGCAGCCAGAGACTAGCTGTCACTCTGACAATCAGTGTGTCCGTCAAACAAACGCAGGGGAACAATAACACTGTGTCACAACAAAACTCCTTAACCCCAGAATGCCTCTACCTCACCTTCACTTAAGATACAAGATAGATAGAGAGGGGAGTGAGACAGAGAAATACCCACCTTGAGACTAGAGAGAGATAAAGCCCACAAATACACAATCTCCATGCTATCGAACACCTCACAGCATTCTACATTTGGCAGCAGCGGTAATCTACAAAGCTCTATGATATCTGACTCTGGCGGCAACAATTCTCTCCATTTTGTTAATTGTCACGAGTTGGCGCGATTAAGTATTTGAATAAACTTGTGACATTAACTTTGGTGGGAAACCGCGAATTCTAGTGGAATCCCAGTATTTATCACTCAGTTTAACCGCCACGTATTCACCCGATCGGGAGTGTTATTCAGGACATTTTTCACTATTTCATAAGTGATCGTCCTTGTGCGCGATGTTAGCACCTTCGCTGAGTGAATTGTGGGTGTATATCACTCACACTCGTTGGCTGTTAGCAAGTGCGGCCACAACACTCGCCCCTCTCCCACAATTTGAGCGCTGTGGAAGCAGGTAGTGTGTGTGGCAGCATCCTTCCTCAGCAACGACGCCTAGTTCCCGCCTCCGCCGTTGAATTCCCACCTAGCGTGATTGGCGAGAGGCTCAGTGTGTGCAGCGTCCTTCCTCAGCAACGACGCCCAGTCATCCGCTTTGTACGCTTTTCTGACTAGAATTTCTTTTTGTTTTTTCCTAGGTTTAAGAGTTTAGCTTTTGAGTTCCTAGGTTTAAGAGTTTAGCTTTTGAGTGAGTGAGTGAGTGCAATCTCCTTATTTGAATTCATCTTGAGATTCATGTAACATAAATTTATTTTATTGTAATAATTAAAATTAACAGTTCTTTTTCTTGGGCTTAATGTAATGTAAATTCGTGTTTTATTTCTCCACGAGCTTATTTCACTTATAGCTCGTAGTTTGCATAAACGCTTTGCTATTCATAACTGGTACTTAGGCCAGTCCTTTTGTATTAACTTAAATCCATTGTGCCATCTAGGAGTTAATTGTACCACCAAGAACCTGTTCATCATTTATAGCATTAGTTATTGATTGTCAGGGGTGGAGTCACTTTCTCCAGAGGCCAACAATACTAATAAACAGCACGTGTGAATAATTAGTCTATGCTGTGTACTGTTGAGAAAGTTTATAAATTCTCGTCCTTAGAGAATCGGCGAAGTAAGCCGGAATAATCATTGCTTGATTTTCACAAGACAATTCATTGTCCTGTTCTTAAGTATTATTGAATAATATTCTTTAATACTGTATACAACAAAAACCCCATGACATTAATATTATTGACATTGGTGTCACTTACCTACCTACATAGATACCTAGCTACCTACCTACGTATCTACTTATGACTTACTGAATTTACTACAAAAACACCAACAGACAGTCACATTACCTGGTGAAAAATTATGTATGAATTTAGTACGGCCCAAAATTAACGTAAAATCTAACACACAACCTATCTATGTGCCAGCATATAGAGTTTCACACTCACGGCGTCCTTTAGTTAGAAGAATATGTGGATGAAATGCTAAGTTTGGGTATCACTGAAACTTCAGTGTCCCCATGGAACACACCACTTTCGTACCTAAACAAAACGGTGAAATGCGGGCAGCCACTTATTATAGCAAACTACACCAGCAAACGATTCCTGATCGATATCCCATGCCATTGTTAAGTGAGGGCTTACAAAATATTGAACTAGAAAACCATGTATTTTCAACAAACGATCTGCTCAGAGGTCATTACCAGGTAGAACTGGGTGAGGAATCATGCAAATATACATAATTTTCCGCAAATACTGGTCATTTTCAGTACTACAGTATGCTAATGGGGCTTCGCATGGCTCCAGGCACCTTCCAATGATTAATGAAGAGTGTGTTATCAGGAATGCTAGGTGATTGGATTCTTGTTTATCTGGATGACATTATAATTCCATCAAAAACAAAAGAAACACATTTACAGAAATTCGACCAACTCCTAAACAAATTAGCCAATGCTGGATTAAAAGTTAAGCTGTCTAAATGTAAATTTTGCTTCAAGGAAATTAAATTCCTTGGCCATAGGGTGGATGCAAAGGGTATCCACACCTTAGATGAAAAAATAGAAGCAGTAAGAGATTTCCCTGAATCCACAAAAGTGGACGAAGTACGACAGATTCTAAGATTAGCAGGATATTACAGAGCTTTTATACAAGGGATTTTCCTATATAGCAGAGCCATGATTCCACCTACTGAGAAAACAAGCTACATTTCATTGGGAAGAGGAACAAAAATAACATTTAATGATTTAAAAGATAAACTTACATGTGTACAAAACTTTAATAAACCATTCATAATTTGCACAGATGCCTCACTTAAAGGCGTAGGAGCTGTAGTGATGCAAGAAGATAGATGTGGAAATTATCAACGAATTACATTTGCCAGAAGACAAACAAAAGGAACAGAGAAAAATTATTCACTACAGATCTAGAGGCTCTATCAGGGATATTTGCATTTAAAAAAAAGAAAATGGTTACCTTATATATAGTTATGAAATTCACCTCTAAACTGATCATAAGCCTCTTTTGGGCATGTATCAGGAGAAACTCCTCTCTGGGAGGAGAGCACGATGGAAATGTACAGTCCAGAATTACAATGTAAATATTCCTTACATAAAAGGTAAAATAAATATGGCAGTAGACTCTTAACAACGATCAGTGTTGTTACAATTAGTCAAAAGGAAACACTCCTCAACACTGAAATCTTTCAGGCACGAAGACAGGAGCCTACATGGTATAAAGTTATGTATCATTAAGAATCAGGTGATGATATATCATTAACAAAGCTGCAAGTACCACTTAAACAAATCATTATAGTTAACAATACCTTATAGAGGGTAAATCTAGAACAAACAAATCATTGCAGAAATATCAGGCAGTTAGTTATTCCTAATAAAATGATACCTCACATTTTAATGATAATACACGACAGTTCACGTGCATGTCATCCTGGCAAAGATAGAACAGTCAGGCACACCCTGATGCCAAATTTTTGGCCATCATTATGCAAACATATACATGATGACATTGACACATGTGAATCATGTGCCAAACACAAAGGTAATATACACTCTAACACCAGTACCCTTAGGAAAACATCCTGTGCCTAACCAACCATGGGTCCTTGTCACAGTTGACTTACTTAAGCTGCCCTTATCTAATAATCATTACAAGTATCTTTTTGTTGCTACTGATTGTATCTCACAATATGTGATTTTGGTCCCAATTAAGAATAAGACAGCAGGAACAGTCATGTGGGTAATCATAGATAATGTTATCTGTAGGTTTGCCACACCATGGGTGCTGATATGTAGTAATGGAGGAGGATTTAACTCCAAAATCTTACAGGAAATATGTAAACAGCACAATATAAAAAAAGGTTAATGTTTTAGCCTATCATCCAGCTTCCAATGGATTGGTAAAGACAGAATAAAATAGCGTTAGATGTACTACGTCACATTCTCAATGAGAATTATGCCGACTTGTATGATTAGATCCCCAGAGTTGAATCATCAATTAAATGTGCAATTAAAAAGTCTATAGGAGACACACACTTTATTATTTATGGGACTGACAAATGTCTCCTATATGAGATTCTAGAAGGCAAGCAAATACTTTTATAGTGATTATCCTGGGGATACACACAATATTAAGAAAACAATTAACAATGTCCAAGGATGAAATGATAGAATCACATAATAAGAAGGAAAAGGAATTAAATATCAACATACATTGTCTGTAGTATCATTCATACTAGAGACACTAAACTGTCACCGAAATTTGAAAGCCCATACAGGGTAGTTAACCCTGTCAGATCGGGTGGCACATCAACATGACTGTAAGGAAATGTCTGTAGCCATTGCATGGCATGTATACATGTTCTGGACTTTTTATGTTTGTGCACCACTACTGGGAGCCCAACAGAAGTTCAGTATCAAGAGGTGTCAAGACTGAAGAGTTGCCATAATGGGAGGACTATTTTATTGTCTTTTATTTTCATCACGTGCCAGAAGTATGTTGAGGCATGCGGTAAGAGGTGTTTCCCTGCTGTGGCAGTTTATGTGGTTGTGAAGGAAGCAATGGCTGATGACTTAGATTATGTTGTCAAATGAAAGTAAGAGAGAAAATGAAAGTATTATTATAAAAGAAAAAAATTAACAGCTTTGAGTTTATCATTATACCGAATGGCATACATCTGACAGTGGAGGAGCTCCAACACCACAAGTTTTTACAGCTCGCAACACAGGTAATTATTATTATTTTTTTACGTTATAACAGACATCATTTTCCGCAGGAAATTACTGACTGTTTTTTGGTGTGCAATATTTTACCAAAATAGTTATCTGCATATAGTTCAAAATCCCCAAATGAGGGACATTCAGGAAAAAAAAAGAAGTCCAAAGTGGAAAGGTTAAGAGAACAGCCAAAAAGGTATTAATTAAGTCACTAGTGACAAAGAGAAGCAAGTTTATATTGATCATTTGAAAACGGTCTCACGAATATTAGCTTGCAATTATAAATAATCGAATACAACCGAAAAACCTAGTACATACGATGGAAATAAACCGGGAGAAATTGATATATACTAGAATAAGTTATGATCGCATACCAAACATACAAACATAGGTGCAACCAATACAGCAATTACCATAACAAGACATTTACATGACCTAGGAATCGATTTAGACTCCTTTTATAGGTAATATGTTGAGCAATTAAGAGCAGAGTCATTTTTCTCAAACAGCCAGATTAAAGTCAAGATAACTGAAAGGTACATCATCAGTAAATAATGCATTTAACATGAATGCACAAAGTCTCTCATATCAACATAAGCTAGCTGATACCCAGGACAATGGAATGATGAAGCTTGTAAAAAAAAAAAACGAAAAACAGAGAGAGACACTAAAGAAATTGTGGAGAAAGTAAATGCACTGGAAGGGAATACAACACTTTTCCAACACTTCTCAGTGACCATGGAACATAATGACATGATACTTCAGTTAGATAATACAAGAGTTTGTTATCAACCTTTCATGAAGGGTATTATGTCCCATTCACAACCTACGTCTAAGAGTCAAGGTGTAAATAAGCATGGTTTTAGCCTTTATTTGAGGAAAGGAATCTTATGTTATATTATCCATACTTAAAGGCAACACTCACACCAACATCAATTGTAGTTCACGTCTCATTTATAACAGATGATATTTTTATGGTGTGTCTAATATACCCATCTCCTTCTGAAAAAGATCAGATGCATGCACCCCTCTGTTTGACTGCTTAGATAAGATTGGTAGCATGAGATATTTAGGAGATAAGTACAAGAATAAGAAAATGCTTTCTTAAGTTATCACTACCCCGCGAACGCTGGAATCAGTTAGTACATCACTCATGTAGACTAATATAATGTAGGCCTGTACACTGGGAAGTTTGGCCCTTTCACCTGCTCCCCCCTCCTTCGGTCCATTGATCCAAAGTATGGCGTCCCCTGATTCCCAATTTTCTGGATCCGCCCCTGAAGATGACTCATTAGTCAACATCTACACCAAAACAGAAATCAACATAGTCTCCAATAAACAGGACACTGTGATCTTCGCTAATGGAACAACAGTTGAACATAAATGTCGTATATCAGTTCATGCATTTCCCGTGTGTCCTGCGTATATCTTCACGTTTCAGGCAGCTAAGACAGTCCATTGTGAAATGGCTAACATAAACAGTCATAACAATCATCATCGCAACTTCACATTTGTTCCAGATAAACTCATCCATCATCAACGCATTGAATATTCAGTTTTTCTATTTTATTCAAAATACATAAGTTTTCATAACTTGGCCAGACACACCTCCAACCCATACATCAGCATCTGATTTATACATATCACCAAGTTACTGTTCAGAACTAATCCCTTCATTGTCCACTTTACCTACTAAAATCCACTGTGCTATTCAAAACCACACACATAAGTTCCTCCAACCATTATCTAACATGAATTTAAATATGAGTACGCATATTAACTTCACCTAAGTTTCAAACCATGCAACTATTCAATTGAACATTGCAATCTTGGGAGGAATATAGTAGGATTATGGAAGGAATTTCATTGTAAATTGGAGGGAATGTAAGAAAATGTTCTGGAAAGAGGTAAGGAGAGTTAGACAGGATGTTAAAGATGTTAGTTGGGAAGTGAAAGATAAAAATGGCGGAATACTAGTGGAGAAAAGAGATAAAGTGAGTAGATGGAGAGAAAATTTTTAAAAAATTTTGAACATAGGGAATGGAAGTATTGCGAGTGTAAGTGACTGGGGAATGGCTAGGAAAAGGAAGGATGTGACAAGTGAGGAAGAAATCAGTAGTATGGAAGTTGTGGGAGCAGTGAATAAAGTTAAAATGAGGAAAGCCCCATTAACTTATGAAGTGTGTGGTAAAATGCTGAAGCATGGGGGTGAGATAGTGGAATGGATGTGGAAGATATGCAGATGTGCCTGACAGGAAGGTAAAGTGCCGGAGGATTGGAAGTCAGGTATAGGTTTCCCCTGTACAAAGGAAAAGGGGGAAAAAGAAGTGTGTGGTACTCACAGGGGTATTTGTCCTCTTAGTGGAATAGGGAAAATATATGGTATAATAGGCTACTTATTGACAGAGTTAGGGAAATAACGGAGGAATTATTTAGAGAAAAGCAGGGGGGTTTTGGAAGGGAAAAAGATGTGTAGATCAGATAATTATTCATTCTTAGGTCGTGAGTGGAAAAGTTTCTAGAGAAGGGAAAGAAGTTGCATGTGCCTTCATGGATTTGGAGAAAGCACATGACAGGTGGACAGACAAGGATTGTGGAAAGTATTAAAAATTTATCAAGTAAATGGGAAATTCTTGAATGCTGTGAACAGATGTATGTGGGTGCTAAGGCTACAGTGAACTGAGTAAATTTTTCTGTTTGAAGGTTGGATTGAAACAGGGATCGGATGTGTCATGTCTCCATGGTTGTTCAATCTGTATATGGATGGGGTTATAAAAGAGATACAAGGAAGTGCAGTGGATGTTGGAGTGGCACTAGAGAGAGAGGGCAGTGTGTGGAAACCTCCCTGTACTGTTGTGTGCTGATGATACTGTGTTAAGTGAGGACGAAGGGGAGCTACAAGGCTTGGTGAGTGAGTTTGGGACAGTGTGTAAGAATCGGAATCTAAAGGTGAATGTACAGTAAGGAAGAGTAAAGTTATGGTCTTCGAGAGAAATGAAGTCACTGAATGTTCAGCCGGGTTGGAGTAGGAGGAAATGGGAAATGTGAGTACTTTTAAGTACTTGGGTAGAGTGACGAGTTAGGGTGGAAATTTAGAGGGTGAAGTGCTTCAAAGGGTACAACAAGAGAGAAAGCTTGCTGGTTCTTCGAAAGCAGTGATAAGAAACAAGAAAGTGAAGATGGATGTGAAAAAGTTACTGCGTGACAGTATTAATACAAACTCTAAACTCTAAAGTATGGAAGTGAAGCTTGGACCTTGTTGGAGGGACATAAGTCAAGAGTGAGAGCAGTGAAATGAGTTATTTGAGAGGAACTTGTAGAGTTAGACTGAGAGACAGACTGACAATAAGGAAGTGAAGGACCAATGTGATGTGGATGTGGATGTGATAGGAAGCTTTTGGAGAAACACACTGAGGTGGTTTGGCCACGTAGAGAGGATGGCGAGTGAGAGACTGGCGAGGAGAGTGTATGTGAGTGAGGTGGAGGGGAGGAGAGGGAGGGGGGGCCAAGGAAGAGATACAGGTATGGTGTGGAGAGGTATATGAGAGAAGGGGATGTGAACTGGGAGCAGGGCAGTGAAATGGTGGGGGACAAAGCGACATGAAGTGTATTTGTTTGTGGCCACCCCTTACGAGGTTAAGGCGTCTGGCAATAGAACGATAGATGTTCAATTCATATTATGTTAACAGCCCAGATCCAGTCATCCTTTTAATTTTCTTCATCATATTTGTCCTATTAATACGGATATGCACAGAATGCAAGCTAGGATTGAAAATTTGGAAACAAGAGTCGAAAACTATGCATTACAAGTGAGACCAACTGTTTAAGTATTATACATATATTTTATCTACATTATAAACAAAATATGGGGTTGCATATAATATAGTATTAATTTCAGTCTAAACTACGCAACATTATGAAGCCAGTACATACATGTATCGATTTTATAATATGTAACTATATTGCCATGTCTCATAAACAGACAGCAAGTTGATTTTTTTTTTTTTTTCATATTTTTTGCCTATCGACCATTGGGGTCGGAGCCCCTGGTCATTAAGGCAAAAATATATATATGTATATACATTGATACATATATACACGAACGTATATATATACATACATACATACATACACACATCCATGCATATGAATATACACACTCTCATGCACAAGTTCATATGTATATAATAATTTTTATTTTATTATTATTTTTTATTTTTATTTTTTATTTATATTTTTAACCTTATATTACTTATAAACTAAAATGCCTAATCTAAAGACCCTAAAACTAATCACCTGACAAACAAATCGCTAACCAATAATAAATCCTAAGAGACAAATAACTAGACTTACACTAATGGTAAAAAAGCCTCGACCAAGAGAACACCATCGACTGCGGATATGAAATACCTTTCTACATTACATACCTGCACTCATCAGCTGGTCACTGTCAGTCGAGGCACAACCTAATATGGGAGACATCAGTATATGAAAGGGAACCAGACGAGTCAGGAACATTTCCATATACGTCAGCTGGTATAATGTATTTACATAATTTGTACAAAAAGTGAAGAACCTCGCCCAGCAGACCACCATCGACTGCAGGTGCCCAATACCTTCCTATATTGCACACTTGCACTCATCAGCTGGTGACTGTCAGTCGAGGAACGGGGTTTAATATAGGGGACATCAATATTAGAAATAGATCAGTGGGTGGAGGAACTATTTCAAATACGTCAACTGTCAACCCTAATGAACAGTACAATATATACATATTTACAGTTGATAAAAATTATAACCATACAGGAAGAAAGTCACATTACTCTGATCAGTCCGGTCTTTCTCAGGAAAGCCATCAATTTATCAGTCATAACAATGTCCCCATCACCCAGGATGGTGGAAAGGGTGAAGGGGATGTCTGCTTCGCCGCAGTAATTTATAAGTGAAGCACGTTCACGAATAAATCGCCGACAGCGCAGGATGATATGACCGATAGATAACACCGCATTACAGATGTCACAGTGGGGTGGGAATTGTCTTTCCATATATGGTTTCATGTGAGTTAAAATGGTGGCACTGAGCCGTAACCGTGCCAATACTTTTTCTTCAAGGCGACTGGGGCGGTTGGCAGTGTCCCAGTCGCCCAGTTGCGGTTTACAAGTTGAAATATTTAGTCTGGTCCACTGACCTTGCCACAGAAGATTTATTGATTTCTTTCCGAGAGAGAGACTCGACCGTAGATTACAAGGAACGTTCCAAGTCTCCTTGAGCTCTACAGCCGACTTTGCAAGTAAGTCAGCCTGCTCATTGCCGTAGATACGACAATGACCAGGCACCCACATCAGCGTGAATGACTTGTTGCATGAATGCAACTTATTAACGATGCGGCCCTGGATCTCGTGCGAGTCTGTAGTACAAGATGCAATTGCCTGAAGGGCTGATTTTGAATCAGAAAATATGACAAATGAGTCATGCCTAGAATTGAGAGCATAGTCTATGGCTTTGTCAATAGCAAAAAGCTCGGAGGTAAACACAGATGTATGAGTCAGTAACCGATACCTAAGTGCACATTCAGTCGACCACACACTTGCACCCACACATTCACTCGACTTGGAGCAGTCGGTGTACAATTGATGGGACCCCAAGTGACGAACGATGATGTTACGAAACAAGTGATGGACCTCCGCCTCCAGTGCCTTGGCCTTTGGTGCTGGGAGCCACGATACATGAACTGTAAATCTGGGTGGCTCCCAAGGCGCTATATTTTTAAACACCAACTTGTCACAGTCACTGGGGTCCACACCAAGCTCCTGTGTCAGTAAGTGGAGGCGAACGGCAAGTGGCCAACGCACCCCCCACAGAAGGTGGTGGTATTGACGCAGGGGGGTACAGGCCACATTCCCGATATTACTTTTCCTTAATGTTCGTAACCCGTACGATAATGCCAGGTGGTCACGGCGAACATGGAGGGGAGGGACATTCGCCTCCACTTCCATACGAGCTACACGGGTACACCGGACAGCTCCAAGACACATTCGCAAACATTTATTCTGCAACGCATCCAATCCTTTCAGCGTGGCATCAGATGCCGAGCCATACACCTGTGCACCATAGTCTAGCTTCAATCGAATAAGGGACTTATACACCATTAATAAAGATTTTCTGTCAGCACCCCATGTAGTACCCGTTAGGTTCTTGAGGACACTTAACGGTTTATCACAACGAGCAAGCAAAATATTAACATGAATTTTAAAGCTCAAACGACGATCAAAATGAATTCCCAAAAACTTTATAGAATTTTGAAAAGGTACTGCCTGATTATCCAAAGTTAAGCACAAATTAGGTACGTTACGAATCGTAAAAACTACAGCGGCACACTTACGGACGGAAAACTTAAATCCCCACTGCAAGGCCCATTGGTGGACGGAGTCAAGGGCTGCTTGAATCCGCCCAGCCAAAAATTGTGCATTACGGGAGGAGTGCCATATTGCACAATCGTCAGCATAAAGCGAGTATTTAAAATTCCTGGGGATGGGAGCTGATGAAAGAATATCATTGATCATAATACTAAAGTAGGACTAAGCACAATTCCCTGCGGCACCCCGTTTTCCTGGATAAATATATCTGATGTTATGTTATGGGGCAATTTGACAGAGAAAGTCCTGTCCCTTAAGAAATTTGAAATAAAAATAAGCAAATTTCCTCTTAAATCATAAGCATAGAGCTTCATTAGTATATCGTGTCGCCATGTCATGTCATAGGCCTTATGGATGTCCAAGAACACCCCTATCATGAATTCTTTATTGGCAAATGCCTCTGCAATACAATGCTCCAAATTCATTAAATGATCTAGTGAACTTCCGTATTTACGGAAGCCACATTGTTGATCATTTAACAAATTCTTCGACTCTAAAACGAAAAGAAGCCTATTATTAACCATACGTTCCATGACCTTACATAGGCAAGAAGTCAACACAATAGGACGAAATGAAGTGGGATTCATAAGATGACCAGCCTCTTTGGGTATCGGTATGACGTGCACAAAGTGCCATGAGTTTGGGAACGTTCAAGACGCCCAAATCTCATGGTACAATGCTAACATCTTAATCAGGTTGGCCTGATTAAGATGCTGGATCATGCCGTACATGATGGTGTCTGGTCCAGGGCTGGTGTCTTCACAGGATTTAAGGGCAAGGAGCAGTTCATCTAGCGTAAACTCTTTGTTGTACGGGGAGAGTATGTCTTCTGTGGCAAAGTCAATAATCTGTAGCTCAGCCATGCGTTTATGATGTTGGAAACGCAGATCATAATTGGCTGAGCTACTTACATGAGAAAAACTCCTGGCGAGGATGTTAGCAACATCCACGGGCTCGTCATAGATGTTATTATTTACTTGCAGGATGGTAATTGGGAAGTATGGGCCTTTATTATTTAATATTGTTATGGTGGACCAGACTGTACTTAATGGTGTTGTACGAGTCACCGTGGACACAAAGGACCGCCAGGTGTCATGTTTGGCCCTTCTTATTATTCTCCTTGCCTCAGCCCGTGCCTGTTTGTATGCAATAAAATTTTCTCAGTGGGCTGATTATCAAAAATCCTGTATCTCCTATTGCGTTTTCTTAATGCTTGTCGCCAATCCAGCGTCCACCAATGTGCTCTATGCATTGCATGAACTGTAGAAGTCTTGGGAGTAGCAGCCTAAGCTGCGTGTAATAAGGAAGTAGTTATATTTTCGACCTTAACATCTATGGTCTCCCCAGATATATCTAAATTGGCGATCCTTGAGAAGGATCCCCAATCTGCTCTCTTATTGTTAAATTTGGGAGGTGGAGGGTCCAAAACGATGTCGCGTGTATAAGAAAGGCAGATGGGTAAATGATCACTTCCCAAGGAGTCGTCATAAGGGTTCCATGAGATATCTTGATGTATACCAGGGGAGGCCAAAGATAAGTCAATGGCCGAAAAGTTACCAGTACGATCATCTATGGGAGTCGCTCTACCATCGTTCAGAAGACAGAGGTTGGACTGTAGTATTAGGCTGGTTAGTTGCTCCCCACGACCATCAATCCTGAAGCTTCCCCATTGATAGTGATGGGCGTTAAAATGGCCCAACACTAATTTATTTCCAGGAAGATGTTCAAATAATGAATTTAAAGCATCATTATCAATGAGGCCATGTGGATGACAGTACAGAGAGCAAATAGACATATACGTGTTATTAAATTTTACTCTGCACACGACAGCTTCCAGGGTAGAATTAAGAATAACTTCCATTTGTGGGTGTGATTTGTGTGTGTAAATGGCAACTCCGTGACCTTCATATCTTCTATACGAGTGGTAGTGTTTGAACTGTGGAGGATCAGGGTGATCCTTCAGGCGCGTCTCCTGTAAACAAATAACGTCTGGCCTGTGTATAGAAAGCAAGATTGCTATATTCTGTAATTTATTCCCAATACCTCTACAATTCCACTGTAATACAGTGAAAGCGACGGTTTAAGATTTACGTTGGGGGCCAGTGTGCTTAGGCTTTTTTTGCCGCCCGCCAGAAGGCGAGCGACTGCCGATGGACCTATCCCAGTGCTTGTTTATGGAAACCTCCATATTTTCATCAATAACAAGGGTCTCAGATTCCACCGAGGAAGAGCTACCTTTTCTCTCCCTCGCTGGGCCAGGAGCAGGAAGGACATGAGGTCGTGACTTAGTAAGGGTGGTCATATTACTCTTACAAGAGTTGTCAGGCTTCGTTTTAGGCTTGACTGACTGAGAAGCAGCAGCAGCCTGAGAGTAGGAAGTTGTAACAGGGGTATCAGGTTGAGAGGTGGATTGGACAGGAGGCTGAGATGGAGAGGTAGAATGTGTGGCAAGAGGAACCGGTTCAGGGTCAGTCTGTGTTGCTGCAGAGCACATCACGGGACGGGACATCACTGCCGAAGCATAGGACCTATTCGGCGTAGGAGTTGCATGCAACTCCTTCACCTTTTTCCTTGCTTCGTAGTAGGAGACACCCTCAGTCACCTTCACTGTGCAGACCTCTTTCTCCTCCTTCCACTTGGGACAATCCCTAGAGGAAGTGGAGTGAGCACCCTTACAGTGAAAGCAACAGATAGTCTCTGATGTTCACTGCTCAGCATCGTGACCCTGTGTTGCACATTTGCCACACACTGACTGTGAAGCCCGAGAATTCTTAGCAACGTGCCCATATAATTGACACTTCATACAACGGAGTGGGTTGGGGATATATGCCCTTACATTAACAATTTCGTAGCCAACTTTGACATGTGCCGGAAGTGATACTTTGCCAAAAGTCAAAACAATAGTCGCTGTCTTCGTCCTCATGCCTTCGGAAAATCTAGTTATAAACTGGGCATCAATGACATCTTGCTGAGCAAGTTCCTCTATGATGTCTTCCTCACTCATCACCATAAGATCCCTGCAAGTGATAACCCCCTTGCGGGAATTCATGGATGTTGGGATCTTGGCCTCGACATCATAGCAATGAAACTTACGCAGCTTCAACAAGTCTTTAACCTGGGAGGAATTACTAGCCTTAACAAGGAGGTCTCCATTCGCAAGTTTTTTTACTTGTTCCACCTCCCCAGCAAAGCCATCAATAACCTCCTTGATCATGAAGGGATTGAGACTGCTCAAGGGAGTGGAACCTAGAGCATGGATGATTACAAACTCTGCATTACTTACATTGATGTCAAGAGGCTGACGAGTCTGGGGCCGTTCTGTCTGGGGGCTGTCAGTCCGTTGATCAGTCAGGGGTCGGTCAGGACCACCTCCCCCCCTGAAGGGGGGGGAGGCAGTAAGGGTGTCCGTCATAGTACCACTCCCCCCTAGAGGGGGAAGTGGGAAGAAGACGAGAAAACAAAAAAGGGACAAACAACCTTGGACTAAACACCTAAATCTGAGGTTGCTCTCTCAAACCACTCCAGGGAGGCCCGACCGTGTCGATTCACGCCCCAGAGCGATCAGTGGGGGGGACCCTCCGTGGGCGATAAGCAAATGTAAACTCAGTTTATTAGAACAGACACCTACTGTTCAAAACTAACAGGGAGGGGAGGTAACTGAGAACTAGCTAATCCTAAGCTCACCAGAAGGGTGAAAAAAAAAAAAAGCTAATGCCGGTGAGGCAGCACTGAAAACTAGAGAAGAGCGCAATGAAAAACACATCAACACCCTCCACGACCATGCATCAAAGTTCGTTGATCAAAGATGACCGATTCTTGATACGATTGACGACTGCAGACTTGCCACTGTATTGCTTCTGCATTGCTATTGTATAAATATATATATAAATATATATCTCTGTTATACTGTACAATTGTTACTACATTCAGTTTTATAATATTATAATGAATACCATGTATTCACATTAGTATTTAACTAAACTGTTTTGTCACATATTCCTGAACACTGTGTAGATTGTATTACAAAGATAGGTCATAGGAATGACAGTTTGGCCTGACCGAGTGATATATAGGCATTATCATACTGTATTCATAGCACAATTTGTAATAGTTATAGGCATTAATGTAATCATAGCACAATATGTAACACTACCACAATATGTAATAAGAAGGTGGATCAGAAAGAGAATCACAAAACATCCCCTGGCCCTAGACTACCAAGAATGTCAAAATGCATGATGTACTTACGTCAAACTCATGATGGAACTCACGGAAGCCAGTTACCCACGTGATGGAAGGATGCTAGACACTATACACACACATACACACACACATGTCAGCCAGCCTGAATCCAGGCAGTAATACATACCCAGAAACCAGTAGGAGGCAGAAGGAGATAGGGATTGCAGTAGGATAAGGAGACTGGAGAGAGTAGGAGATAGAGAAGGAGGTTGGCAGCCAGAGATTAGCTGTCTGACAATCAGTGGGTCCGTCACACAAATGCAGGGGTAGGCAGTGAACAATATAACTGTGTCACATCAAAACCCCTTAACCCCAGATTGTCTCTAACTCACCTTCACTTACAAGATATACAGAAGGGGGAATGAGATGTAGAAAGACCTACCTCGAGACTAAAGAAATAAAACTCACGGATACACAATCCCCATGCTATCCAGTGCCTCATAACCCTACATTTCGCAGCAGCAGTAATCTACGAAGCTCTATGATACCTGACACTGCTAGGAATGATTCTACACAATTATCCACATTTTTGACATTTGTGGCACCTACCTACCTATATACCTATTGACATTAAGAGCACTGGAAATTTCGGCTTTCCTTGCAAATCTCAGCCTGTCATCTCTCCTTCTTTTCTCCGTATGAACTTTTAGTTCGAGTCTCTTGAATTCAGATTTAAGGCGCCCTTTTTTTTTTTTTTTTTTTAATGGCCATCACCCACTATTTTGGGTATTAGGCCAAACAATCTAATATTATACACAACAAAATTTTAAAACAAAGTCCAAAATCATTGAAAACAGTCACTCTAAGACACAAAGGTGAACGAGGCAGGAAGAAGGGCACAGGACGTAAACATGGCAGGAAGAAGGGCACAGGATGTAGGTTAAACTGAGCTGGTGGCTGAGGCAGAGTCGGACGTAGAGATACACTGCACCCCCTGGAGGATATGGTTGAGGATTTTCACCTTGTCAGGGTCCTTGATGGTCTGGAGGGACCCCCGGCGCAGCTCGGTGAAGGAGAGCATAGCCCGCCGGAAATCCCCCTTGGAAAAGTCTTTCTCATCTGGAGTCACAGGGGCAGAGTCCTCGTACTCGTGAAGATGGTGATACACGGAGTCCATTTCCGACTCATGAAGGGCAGCAAAGTCTGCCCAGGTGAGGTGATGAACTGGACCAGAAAGCTCCCGATCCACTGGAGCCAGCCCTGTAGCTGGAGCAGACTCCACCTTGTCGTGTACCACGGTAGGAGCAGGGGAGACAAGGGCATCAGAAACAGCAGCCTTAGGTGAGGAAGGCAGCGCTGCATCCCCAACCTCCATAGGTACCACGGGTAGTGGCGGCGGGGCAGACTGGCGAGACACTGAACAGCCTGCCAGCTGGAGCCTTGTAGATGGAGTTGAGGGCTGCAGCTGCAGCACCCTCGGGACCAAGCTGGTAGAGGTCACAGGATGCCCCAAAGGACGACGAGGGGCCCTCCTCCAAGGCCTCTTCCGCACCACAGGCGGGGAGGAGAAAGACTCTGGGATGAGTATGGCAGGAAGCCCATTTGCCTGGAAGATGGCGGGCAGGCGCTGGGCGAGAACTGCCATATCACCCCCCGAGAAAGCCTTAGCAACCTCCACGCACATGGTGACTAGGGTGGAAGCAGAAGAGGCAGAGGCAGAAGCAGAAGCAGCAGAGGGAGACTGAGGCTGACGACGGCGCCGACGATGGGGGAGGGCGTGGGGAGAGCCCCTCACCGCCTGGCCAGCTGGGCCGGTGACGGATGCAGCCGCAGGACCCTTATCTCCCGCCACTACGATGAACTCCACAACCTCACCAGCCTCAACCGAAGGCATAGGGTGGGAAGGGTTGGGGGCCACTATGGACGAACGATGTATAAAAATGTCGTCCCCCGTGTCCCGGCGAGTCAAGAAACCAAACCCCTTCCGTACGTGGAACCAACGCACCTGGCCCACAACTTTAGCAGCCATATTTCCGGTTGGAGAGCCTACTTGGCCAACCCCGCAGTTCTCAGACGCTAGATTTCCTCTCTCAGTTCAGTTGCTGGATTCCAACCGCACTGCCCAGGAGAAGAAATGCGATCGCTCTGCCGCCCTTTTGTTGTCCAAGATGACAAGATGACGGCTCGAATTCGAAGCTGTTTTCAGTGAAGCGAAGCTGAGCCGTGTTTGTCGGCGAAAGTGATACGAATCCGGCCGAAGCATTTTTCACGGAAACCAAGGCCGTCTTCGCATCTTTCCGAAGTGAGGTCTGAAGGAATCTTGGTGTAGCTGGTTCTCGCCTGGAGAGATTGAAAATGGCCACCAGGAACAAGTGAGTGATAAATATATTGATATTAGCAATATCCACATGAAATTAGGGTGCAGGAGGCTAATGTTAATGATATATATATTTAGTTAATCACAAACTAATAAGATTCATTATAATTTCGTTAGATAATATTTTACAGCTAACCCTGTGTTGACGTTTTGATCAGTGCCTGTATTTTTTCGATTATCCATAGCCAGACTGTTTGTGCAATTCTAGACGCGATTCGAATCCCTAACTCCAGGTTGGATGACAAAAATGCTTCCCTAGCAACACTGATCCTATGTACTGCATAATTCTAGTGACAGATTTGCTGACTTCAAATTCAGTTGTAGGTTTGTTGAGTACAGTATAGACCGTCAACTGGAACGTCTTATTATCCAGTGTTCATAGGTTCAGTTGTTTCATGCCACTCGACTCGAAGGTATCCTTGTGCAGAGATAACATAGCCGGAATAATTCAATCGAGCCTTGAATCAATGCATTCTATAAATTTACGGTAATAAAGACGGGAGTTGACTCCTAGGTTTATTACCTCTCCAGCCTCAACTAACAATAAATGATGATAGTGATATGCGGCCATATAAAGACCTAACTGTTTGTTGCTCCGGATTCACGAGACTGATTTCCAAGATCCAAGGAGTGATAAGTGAGGCAACAGTGTTTAATAGTCAACATTAGGTTCAGTCAAATAAAATGTCCATTCCCTTCCCGGGACTTTTACACATTACTAAATTTATGAATGCTTGAATGTGATGTAGTGGATAAATGTGTGTTATCACCCACAGATGAATGACTGCGCGACTCAGTCCATTACCTCTCAATCGTTTATGAATTCAGTAAGAGATGGGGAGTCTAACGAACTTTGGTATTTAACTTTATTTTTTTCCTATCACTCTTATTATGTGACAAACTAGTCAGCCACACTAACTCATCTTTTTTTAATCTTCCCACCTGAGAATGATTTTTTAATTTTCGGAAGACTTTTTGAACTGTATGAGATTTCTAACAGCTTTGGTAAGTCTCGTCACTATTACAGATATGTTCTGGTGGTAGCTAGCATAAAAATATATAAAAAGGCAAGATTTATGAAGAGATTCAGAGAATAGGTGCACCCATTTCATTAGCTCTCTCTTTGGTTATCTCTCCAGCCGTCTGTCTGCTTACGTAACCATACTGAGTCCTGTTAATATAAATAACTTCGGTTGGCGCTAGGCAATATTCTTCAGACAAGAGAAACCTCTAACCACTAGAAAGTTGAAGGGCATTGTTTCTAACCTCTTCACTTCGAGGGGACCATCCTGACCCGAATGAAATCATATGGAACGCTGAAGATTAAATTATTTGATATATTGCCTTACTGAATAGGCTAATGGACAATGTTTCTAATCCCATTACCGTGATGCGTCTCTCCCAAGCTGGATAGCATCACCTGGCAGTAGGCAGCAAAAACGAAAAATAAAAAAAATCCTCATTACACACAGGGGGATCACCAGATGGCTAACCAGAACATATCGATATTACAAGGGTCATTAAGGCAGATACTTATTGTTATTAAGTCCCAGTCATCCTCTATAATAGGATAGGCAGCAGCTCATATTACATACAGGTTCCCACTTGCAATTCTGGCTGAGCAGGGAAAACACGGAAACAATCTGAATCTGACGATTTGACCGACCAGAGAATATTAACCATGTCAAAGAGAATGCTAGACATAAAGGCAAGACATTAAAATTTAAGGCATTTAGCTGGAGGACACCATTCAAGTTATAGTTATGTTCTCTGTTACCTGTCAATTTTTTATCAATAACAAAAGGACTGTAGCCATAAAGGCGAACACTGAAGAATATGGGTAGGTCTTACAATTCGAAAAATAGCACCAAAGATTATTAGTATCGTCTTGTGGTAAAAACAACAAAATGTAAAAGGCGGTACCGTAGTCGTGCTTTGAATTTCATTACCAAAAGGGGGCTTTTAGCTGATGCAGGCCACTGGGCAGTAAAGAAGAAAATACTTCATTATCAGGATACAGATAACGGTTAACTCAGAAACAAGATCGGAGCATAGGCGTATCCATAATTATGCTGGGATGAGGTTCCGCAAGGTAAAACATACGGTACTCATCCAGTATATGTTGACAGGGGAGGTGATGAAACACACACACACACACACACACACACACACACACACACACACACACACACACACACACACACACACATTATTCTTAATTTGCATATACCCTCTCGAAAAAAAATATATATATATATATATATATATATATATATATATATATATATATATATATATATATATATATATATATATGACGACGTAGCTTTAGCTTTATTCATCCTATTACCCGACAAGTTTATTTAGTACTGGGGAGAAATTTTCGATCTAAGTAAGTGTTACAAGTTTTGCGCAAATGCTTTAACTGGAAGGCGTCCTTCCTTTAATAAATCATGAATTCATAGTGAGAATAAAAATAAAACATCTATCTATCTATCTATCTATAGCCCGACGCCCTAATCCAGCAAAGGGTGGCCGCAGACAAAACGCCTCCAAGTCACTCTGTCACCCACCATTTGACTCCCCTCCCCCCAACTCACCCCCCCCTCCCTCATATACCTCTCAACTCCATCCCTCCACCTCATCCTCGGTCTACCCCTCCCTCTCCCTCCCACCACCTCACCTACATACACCCTCTTAGTCAGTCTTTCATCCTCCATTCTCTCCACATGTCCAAACCACCTCAGTGTATTTCTCCTAATCTTTTCAAAAACATGCTTGAATGAATTGTAGGAGTCAATAATATCCAGAACCTCTGTCAAAAACCACATTCTGCGATACGTATGTTTTATTCACCATAAAAGGGGGAAATGAGGTTTCCAGGTTACCAGACAGTACTACCCTTCAGTAATGCAACAACCAACGAGGTGTGTGGAACAAGGCAGCAGAGTGGTTGAACACGCGGGAGTAATTGGATTGCTACAAATGGCCTCGACTTTATACTCTGGGCTTACCCGGAGTGCTACTAGCAATGGGGTTAACAACGATGGCCATTGCTGTTTATTGTACCCTCTCCAGTGTAACACATTCTAGGTTCTGTGGATCAGTATGAGCAGAAAATAATAATCCGGTGTTTGCTGGAATAAAGAAAACACTTCAGTTAAATGTTTATCAACTAAGATGATATTTTAATTCTAATTGCTGCCGGACTATTTCATTCAGCTAGGAAGACACTGCTGTGCCACCACTAGGAACATCCCATTGCTGTGCCTCCACTGAGAACATCCTGTCGTCTATCAGTGCAAAGATTACTGTCTTGGTCATTTCTTAAACGAATAAATTTTTCGTTTAACAGATATCGTAAGCATTAAATAAGCAGTTCAACGTAATATACAGTTAATGTAACACTGTCTTTATCATCTAGTCCTATATTGCCCGCATCAGTAGCGTAGCGCCCCGGGGATAGGCTACTTCTCCCAGAAATTAAGTCAAGTGACGAGTGGCTCTTCCTATGAGCGATATTATTAGAGAAATAAACCACATTCATACCTCGAAAGTATACCGATCATATCTGGTTGGAACGTCACCACCAGGCCAATAGGCCTCATGATAAAGTTATGCCGATCTCCCTTCATCATATCTGCACAATAATATTATACTTGCTAGTGAATACATATTGAGATCCAAGATGTTTGTTTCCATGACAGAATTTTATACTAAATAGTAATCCTCTATTTTTCCTGAACGCTTGGCTAATGGGATTGGTAGACAGGAAAGTGTAATTTTTTTTATTTTTTTTTGTGGGGGGGGGAACTTTTTTCAGTTCAGAGGTATAGTTATAACATTCTCTAAAACAAATGGTCTTGAGGGTACCACTATTTATGTTACCGCTTGAAAGCAAGCAAAGTTCTCTGGTAATAACCATTAACTGGGCAAGGGTATTTTGGCAAACTATGGTATCAATATCAGCCAAGTTCAAATCTTCCTCCTGAACACGACTCAACTCAAAACAGTCCCACTTACATCCAGGTCCACCAATGTAGAGCTGGGCTAACTGGGACAAAGATTTTTTGTTTTTTAATGGCCAAAAGTCTGACGGACCCGATAATCAAACTTAAAGTTTTTTTCGTTTGCAAAGAATACATGTAGTGCATCCAAGACTCTCCATTCTGTTTGTTTTCCTTTGTTCACTTCTGTCAACTAAGGACTGGCGACTGAGGGAAATCCCTTTCTTTGTTACTTCTTTCTTCCTCTAATTTTCATAGTTATAACCTTCTCTATTATAAATGACTTCGAATGGGCCAATACTAGTATGTCTACTGGCGTTTCATTTCCATAGTATTTTTATTGCCAAGGAATTAAGTACGTTCAGATGGTTTGGCCAAATGGAGAGGCTGGAAAATGAGAGAGACTAGAAAAGTGTGAGTGAGGTGGACGGTGGGAGACGGAGGTGGGGACTGGGGATGAGGTGGAGGGATGGGGTGGAGATGTTAAAAGAGGTGTGTGAACTAGAAAGAGACAGCCAATTGGCAAAGAACTGGGAGGCATGGAGGCGATCCGCATGGGATTACGGGATTAAAACGTCTGACGATAGATAAATGGAGGGGAATTTTTTATCTCCCTTTATTTTAGCTATCACATAAAAATAGAGCTATCTGCACTGATATATTATGTGCTCATTTTCATCTGGTATTATTATTTTTTTCTCCTATGGAGACAGGTTGTCAACGGGAAGAGTTAGAAATAACCTTCATTAATCCCATCATTGGCAAACTGAATAAAACTTGAACAAAACTGTCTAGTGGTATGTAGAGTAGAATACATTCGAACAGAATGAGGAGATTAAGGATTCGGTTAAGCTGCTTCGTTAGCTTGAAGAAATCTTCGGACAAAACAAGAAAACAGCTGATTCATTACTTTATTGTCGGGGTCCATATTTGTATCAGAGCGTCAATGATGGTACAGTTTACGTACCACCACTGCCACTAACTCTTAAGACTTAACTTTTGGCTCCACCTACACCTCGATCAGATAGGAGTATTAACCCCGACTGTAGCTCCATCTGACACAATTATCGACACTGACGGTGCACCCATTCTGCTCGCCATCTATCTCCATCCCCCAAAGCAAAAGTCGTAGCCAGGGATTCACAGAATGAAGACTTTGGGTGGGATTCTAAAATATTTTCACAATCGATTCCCTGTCGTAACTTATACTTGTTTTTGCAGGGAGAACAGGAGACGTAGGGTATTCTCCTTTTCTTCTTCTTCCAGAAGAAAAAGCTTGACCGTATTCTATCTCTCGGAGCTACGAATTATTTTTAATAATAAAAGACAAAACACACACACACACACACACACACACACACACACGGTAAGATTCTACTTTCGCGGTCTTTCTTTCAAAAACAAATTCGGATTACATATGGGAATCCGTCGTAAATATGTTTGATAACCCCTTTCCTGTTGCCAGAGGTTCTGAAGGTCGTTAGACACTTCGTCGCATTCCGCGAGGAACAATTCTCGATGACATTGTTACTCGTGGTGCGTAGAAAGGCTTCGAAATTGCAAGAACAGGTTGTTGCTGTGGCCCCAGCCTCATCTGATATGCGAACCCGGTGAACTCTGGGTTACCCTTCTCGGGGCAGTTCTTCATTCTCTTTTCAGAGGACAAGGAGGTAGGTTAGATATGTTTGTATAACCAGGCAGCTGAACTGACTGCCTTTGGAGTGTTGGGGTATTGGGTGATCAAACACTATGGCTTCCGTGTGTACCCAGACCAAACTCAACCTCGCGACAAACACCCTCGTAACTCTCAATGGGTCTGTTGTTCTCTGCGTCCTCGTCAGGGTCTGGAGGGGGAGGGGGGGGTGATGGAGGCAGTTCTCGTCTCCATCCCATGAGCTGTTAACTCTTTTAACCTGAGTGCTTAATTTTGATCGTCTTGTAACTAACGTGCAACTATTTTTTTTCTGCTTAGGAAACGCGTCGTCATGAAGGGTTTTATGAAGGTTAATCTTAGTCCCTCACTCTAGAATTATCTTGGTTAATCTTTCGAGAAACTTTCCTAAGATAGCAAGAATAAAAACAAATCGTCGGTTGAAGGGGGAACAGCGAAATCCTTGGCTATCGGAAAAGGGATAAACTGTTGGCTACCATCAATGTCTTTCTTTCGACATAACAGTATAAAGTATGACGAGAAATATGTTCAGGTGTATACTATGGAAGAACATCGTGAAAAATCTTCATAATAATACTTGAAATTAAGTAACTTTGGTTATTTGCAACGACAGAAAATTTGATAAAATGAGTTCAGGTTTCTTGCATCCTATAAATCATATTCGATAATGTGTATAATATAATGTGGAAGTTATATAATGGGGCTTCGTTAACTGATAATAAGCATTATAATTTCATTTTCATATAGTTTTGAAAATTCCTACTTGGTATTGACAGTTTCCTCGCTGTAGATATTATGAGTGAAGATAAAATGTTCACCATTCATTTATGGACATACATTAGCCAATACAGGCGATAAAACCACAACACTGGGAGGCGAGATTGTATTTAAAATGCCTTGTGCTTAAGGAAAATGGACCCATCTAACTGGATTTGTTTTGCATCACTACAAAACTGAATTTATTATTCAACTGATCATTTAAGAGTACTAATGAAGAGAAAGGGAACTATACTTCTGTACAAACAGATTCTTAAATTAGCCCTCAGTTGGCGAGTTTAAGACTTTCACTATACATGTAATACTGATTTGAAAAATTATGTTATTTAGAGGCCAGTAATAAAAAAATAATTCGTAAGTCTAGCGATTAGTGTATGGACTGACTGAGCATATGTCACTTTCATTTTCTTATGTAAATTGTGGCTAGAATCGAATGTATAAAATATATTCTAGTATGGGATAATAGTTCCGATGAGATATACTGATTTATATTCTTAACATTATGCAAGGAAAAAATGACATTCCATCATATGCATATCGCAGCAAAAGGAAAGAAAAAAAAAAGCTCGATTACCATTTTTTTGCGACAACTCATGAGTAAATAAGGCTAGAAGAAAACATTTTAAATTACCTTCTTCATACGTGGACAATGCATATATATATATTTATTTCTTTTCTAGGGAATGGCGTCCGAAACAGGAGAAAGCTCATGAACTGTCACTGTCATGCTCTCAGATGTGGTATGTAATAGCATCAAAGCATTTTTTTTTTTAAATAATCCATAGCCAATCCCCGCTGATTCATGGTTTTCCCAGTCTCTTCTCATCTCGTGAATCCCCCTTCCCCCTTCCCCCCAAAAAAAAATCTATTTCATTAGAGTTTTGTCTGTTTCATACACGACTTTCACACTTCTGGATGCCCAGGGGTCTAGGAAGTCAAATATCTTTCATTATTTGAAAGAAAGAACTTGTACGAATACTCATTAAAGGCTTACATGCAACAGTTGTTTCGTAACTTTCTCCACAAACATAGCCTTGGCCTTCTCGTTCATCTCTATCATTAACCAAGCTACCCTCCACCTTCCCTTCCTTTCTTCCTACTCCCTGTCATCTCACACCCTTCTTCCTTCCTCTCTTCTCTCTCTCCTTCCTTGTTACTTCCTCTCAATTAAACTTCAATCCCACTCAACCTCCAACAGTTCCCTTCTCCTCGGTAATGACATTTCCCTTACCTCCTTCTCCCATATTCCTTTGCTTTCCCTCGTTCTTCCTTCCCTCTTTCTCCCTTTATTCGTTTGCCTTTCGTCGGTCTTTCTTCCCTCCTGTGTAGTCAAGAAATTTAATTGAAGTGTATTATCTTGAGAGTGTTTAGGTTAAATAAGTCCATTTCCACATGGTTTACTCTCAGGTTTCTTTGGCTCGCTCTCAAAAAAGAAAAAAAAATCGTCTCGTGTTAGCATGAATAATATCCGGTTCATAAGTATGACCTTTCATGCAACATTCACATACTTGCACCCTGTCGAGGTGCCCTTGATGACATACACGGACTCTCACTCACAAACACGGCTAATACAATACGGTGTCAACATGCACAGTGCGTGAAACACTGAGAGGCTGGGGGCGGGTCAGTTCTCTGGTGACAGCGCTATGTTCCCCTACCCTATTGACCAGTTGGCCCTCATAACCTATAACGCACAACTTAAGCATTTAGAAACGAGCTGCTCGCCTATGGCAGGAGCTTGCAACCTGGCCTCTGTCATACACTAGAAAAAAAAAAAAACTATAATCATTGTTAAGAAATAGGAATGGCAATAGTGCACAGACAGGAGATGAGAAAAGCACAGTAACAAGAGAGCATTCAGGATGGGGGGAGATTTGGGGACCTATAACCATTACTACGTTCCACATTATGGCCACTTACTTGTAGCTGGTGGAATGTAGTAATCTATATAGGTCTCCAAATCTCCTCCCATCCTGAATGTTTTCTTGTTTCTGTGCTTTTTTCATCTCCTATCTGTGCATTTTTGCCATTTCTACTTCTTAACAATCATTTCAGAAGAAATTTTTTATTTTCTAATAAATGATCTTGTTGTGGAAGTATAATTATAAATAAAGCAAGAGTTAGATTTGGATTGTAACATGCATAGCATTATGAAGTGCTAAAACGCGGGTGCCTTCCCGTGAAAAGAAGTGTTTTGGTACGTTTTTCAAATATAGGTGACTTGTAGCTAACAAATATTGTGCAAAATGACGTACTTATGGGTTACCGCGATGCGTTTTTCAGGCCATAACTCGCGAACCGTAGGATGAATGCTCTTCTGTTCATGAAAAGAAACATCTACACTTGACAAGCAGCGTTTTGGTGCATAATACACTCGCGTAGGCATTTTTGTTTTGGAGTTATGACTGATGAAAAAGAAAGTACATAATCGATATTTTTGTGGTTCGATTTTGTGACTCCTATGAAGGTTAGCAAGACTTTGCGAGTAGTTTTACACTTGAATAGCGAAGGTCTTTTAGTTCATAAGCTTAGAACTAAGCTTTGTGACCGTTTTCCTGCGAAAGCTCTTATACCTTGAAATACCTGCGGGAAGGGGTGAGCCGGACACCACCACCCCTGGAGGAGAGTATGATGGGAGCGATATAGGAGATGACAGGGAGGCTGGCTCACCTGTCATGCCTTCCAGGTAAGAGTGTCCTATGTCCGTCGCGCCCTGACGCCCCTCTTCTCCAAAGCCAGACCACCCGACTCCATGAAGGAAAAGCACACTACACTCCGGCGGAGAAAACGCCCACCAGAATCGGGGTGGGACTTGTATTAAGAAGCTCTCAAGCAGATTCTCAGATGCCGAGTCCCCTGGATCGGCCTCCTTTTTGAAAGAGGACTCAGGAGGAGCCTCAAGGGCTGCTATCCCCATCAAGGAGCACCGGACGAGACATCGCTGTCCACCAGTGCTGTCTCCAAGACAGGAGCCCCAGACCCAAAGGACGGAGAGCAGTCACCATCGATGCTGTGGCCATAGCTGGGCGTATCCATCGGGCGCCTTCTCCCTGCCTCCAGAACCAGGGAGGGAGAAAAACCTCCGTCAGAGCTGTGGTAGTAGCCGGGCGTATCCATCGGGTGCCTTCTCCCCACCCCCAAAACAAAGGCTGGAGAACAGCCTCCATTGAAGCTCTGGCAATAGCCAGGCGTATCCATCGGACGCTTCTCTCTGCCACAAGAACAACCACTGGAGTGCAGCCTCCATCGGAGCCATGGCAATAGCTGGGCATATCCATCAGGCGCCTACTCCCCGCCGACAGGGTCTGTACTATCCATAGGGGCGACCCCCGGGCGTTCCCCCTTGAACTATACCCAGGCTCCTGCAGAGGAAGGCGCCTCCCGCTCCGACCACCACTCTAGGGACGAAGTGAGGTGCCCCTCTCCCAGCCCCTTGACTCGAGAGAGTGACTCCTGCTCCTTTTCAGGGACCCCACCAGAGACCAGAGCAGGTGTGACGTCCCCGAGGGCCAGTGTCCTGTCTGTGCAGCCCACAGCGTTGCCGGACTCCCCCCGGGTGAGAGGCTGCAGCTCACCCCTGGCGGCCACCTCCCAGTGGTGAGACCGCAGCCCCTGGACCCAGCAGGCCTCTCCCAGTGCCTGTCATAGTGGCTGAGGTTCGCCCCACGATGGCGGCCGCAGCCCCTCCCTGACGATTGCCTCCCCAGGATGCAGCAGTGGCTCACTCAGGGTGCCGCCCTCCCCACTCCCCAACCCTAGCCTCGGGCCTCCCCCAATCCCCTTCTAGAACCCTGATGACGACTAAGGGCCGGCGCCATGCAGCATGCCTCCTGGCCCTCTTCGGCACTAGCCCAGACAGCCTGACCTGTGGCCGGACCGTAGTGGCTAAGGAGCCGCCATCTACACCACCCACCCACTCCTCAAGGACTTGTGGTGACCTCACCTCACTGACCACCCACCCCTGTACTACTCACCGGGCAGGCCACCTCCCATGCCCGGCCGACATCTAAGCTCCCGACAGAGTCTTTGCCATCCCGTGGGCTCTGTCCTCCCCTAAGCCAGAGTCGTGAGTAATAGACTTTCTGTTTATGTATTTCCCCAGTGTGGCCAGACCCCTCCCCCAGTGTTACTCCCTCCCCCTTGAGTCAGTGCAGCCATTTCCCAAGTATTGACCAACCTCCCCCTCAGTGTGATCCCCTCCCCCTTGTGTACCATAGTGAACTCTGTTACTCATAATACTCCCAGGCGGAGTGCTCGACGCCCCCATTATACGGGCCGATTCCCCTACAGTGACGAACCCTCCTCAGTGTCACCCACACAGAACAACAGACAGCAGTGTAATCCTCACCTGTGTGTCCTCTCTTCTCTCCCTGGATCCCAACCCCCGTCCCTACATGAACATACCCTCTCTAGACTCACTGCCCCCCCCCCCTTTCCCCTCTCCTTGTTGGTGATCTGAGTAAGACACTATATATACCTGTCCTGTGTAGAGTGAGTATGTCGTAAGGCTAGCTAGGGCCTCGTCCATGCCTCGTGGACATATTATATTAGCCAGGGCCTCGAACATGTCCAGCGCATACTTAAGCTAAGGGGTCAGGATTTATACCTTCATACATATTATGTACACCCCCCCTTACCCCTGTCCCCGCAGGGCCTACCCTCCCCAGACTCATTAACCCCCCCCTTTGGTGACCAGCATAGGACGTTATATATCCTCGACTCATAAAACGTGTATATACACTAAGGCTATGGTATGCCAAATCTAAACTGACGGCTAGGGTGGGGCACGGAGCTCTGTACAGTGATGCCACGTTTTCCATACATGTAATGCCTCTCTCTCTGTCCTGGGGGGAGATGTGCGCCACCTTGGGGAATTTTGTTTCTTTTATGAGTGACTGTTATAAACTTATGCTTTCATTTCTTTATTTTGCTTTCATTATATCTAATTATATTTAAAACTATTAATGTTTTACATATGGCGCCAGATGACCTCGCTGGTTCGGCGCCATGATTTGTTTTCATTCAGTCACCCTCTCCCTCCTTCCTTCCCTCTCTTCTTCCATCTCTCCCTCAGTTTGACAATACACTCAACACTGCCCCTGGCCTGCCTTCCTCTCTCTCTCTCTCTCTCTCTCTCTCTCTCTCGTCTATGGTATATTAGGATACATATTGATTATTTTCTTTTACAATGGATTGTACATACTGTAAATTTGACTTTATTTCCACATTACCCAGGAGGTAAAAGTCTTGGTGCGTGTTTTTTTAAGAGGTGACACGAGGAAGCTCTGGCCGGGTTAGACTGGGTCAATGTGTTGCCATTCACAAGGGTTTAATGTATTTTTTTTTTTTTACCATGAAATTGGCATATTTTTACTTATATTCCTGCACAGTATCTTATAATCATAATTGTGACATTATTACCCACCCCAGAAATTTGGTAAAAGCCAATAAATGTGACTACATTTTTTTTTTTTTAGCAACACTGTAAAATATTTATGCCACGTTTCTGTATTGCAGTATAAATATTTTATGCATAATAAGTTTACTGTTCTTTCATATTTTGTAATTAACACGTTAACATTGTCTTCATATGTGTTTATATTATTTGTGATGCCTTTTACATATTTAACGGCTGTTTCACATTGCGGGTTTGGGAAACATAGCAACACTGTACAGAGGTTTGCACCACACCCCAGCCACCAGTTTAGAGTTGTACCGCCATAGCTAGGGCATCGTCCATGTCACGCGGATATATTATATTAGCTAGGACCTTGTACGTGTCAAGTGGGATGGTGGAGGGTTAGTGCCCCTCCCTGTTAAACAAATAACTCAGAGTCAAATGGCCACCCCGTACGGGATTATGGCATCTGGCAATAGATAGATAGATAGATAGACCTTGTACATGTCATGCGGATACTTAGAGTTAAGAAGCTGGATATATATATTGTCATACATGGCACATTGGATATGCTGAACTGTGTTGTCTGCGTATATTGCACTTCACCGGCCTGACATAGCAGTGGAACATTACCTGTGACACTGTATGAATATACCCTCATATCAAGAAGGTGTGTCTCCGTGGAAAGGTCATACTTGCTGAGCTAGACAGAGAGCCATTGTTGTAAATGCTATTTTCAGTCATTGTAACTCCTCTGTTTTGATCATAGAACGGTGTGCGTATTTGTTTCTTGATAATCAGTGTGGCTTTGACCTGTGGTGTTTGTGTTTCCATCCTTGCTGATACTGACCCAGTCGGAAATGAAGAACCCAGGACCACACCGTGTCTGGAACTAAGAAGTCGGGACCCAGAGCACGCTGCATAACATGCCCTACAAGAGAGGACGCCACTCTGAACCTGCACCATTCCTACTTGCGGAGTGCCACCGCACTCCGTGATACAGAGCTTCCTATCCTGAACCAAGGTCCAAGGAGAGAAGGTCTCTTCGTGCGCACATTCTGATGACGTCAGGTGGGAGATAAAGGGGCGGTCGAAGGTGACTTCCGTTTTCGTTTAGGGTATACTGCTGTTTTTCGGAGGTAATATAATGTTATATAGCTTCGACCCCAGAACTTTCACCTAATCATATTATGGTTAAAGTGTTTTCATTGTATAATTAACATTTCTAATAGTACTGCTAAGAATAATAATGATCATTTTTATAACGTATTTATTTATAGGCATGCAAATCATCTGTCTTCCCGTTTTAGTCAAAAGCAGTATATATCATCATATGAATTGTTGAAAGGGACAGTGAAAATAATGTCTATTTGTTTATATTCCCATAAAAAAATTATAATTCATGTGATAATGACAGAGCAAAATTTAACAAACAAAAACATACTGTATATACTGTATCGATATATATATATATATATACTGCGTACTGAATACACACATCCACACACACATGAATACAAATTAATTTACACATACAATATACCTGAATATTACTTTGCCGATTTCTTTGCTTTCTTATTGTAGTCGTATTTTATTTGCATCAGCATTTAATGCTCTTATTTTAAAAAACGAACGACACCGAACAAAGAATACTATCACAGCCTCTGGCAGTGAAACAAAATTGACAATGTCTTTGGCAACTTTAGGTATGGCTCCTTTCCCTGCTTTTAACTGTTTCCCGTGATAGCACTGAAACAGGTTTTCCATAACTTTCAGCTTTTCTGAAATTCATCACTGGGAACAATTAATTTTCCTTTTTCCCTACTCACACATTCTGTCCACGTACCATTGTTGTTGTTTTCAGCTGCTCAGTATTCATACTGAGGAAACTTTCTAGCAGTGTATCCTCCAACATACACTAAACCTTCCTTCTCAACCTCATGCCCAAAATCCTGTATGTGTGGTTGGTCTGGTTCATTATCTGTTATACTAGTGTCCTCTATTTCCAGGGAGGAAAATATCATGGCTGACAGACATAACTCACGTTCTAGGGACTCATCACTTGAGCTGTCATTATCACCTTCCTGTGCGGAAAATGAACCCTGAGATAGATTTCTTTCTGTGCACTCTGCAACAAAGTTATGATTCCTACCACCCAAAGCAATGTTTCTTCCTAAGAGGAATGTTCTCACTCTGTGCTTAACACTTACAGAAGGATGATCATAACTTGCTCCCATTTGTCGCAAACAAGCAAAAAAGTGTTCCAGACCATCCTGTGATAACCTGTATGTTAAAATATAAGAAACATCATACATCTCCTTCACCATGGAATATAACTTGTGCAATTATTCACATAATACGACGATACCTTTTTGGAACTGGTACAGACATTTTCTATCCTGCACTTTAATAGTTCCTGTAGTCTGAATCATGTTAATCAAAACCTGATTTTGTTGTTGAAAATCAATTACATAGCCATATCGAGATGGTTTGATACTTTTGGTGCCTTGGAATTAAATAGGTGAAATCAAGCATCAACTAAGCCTATAAAGTCACTCGTATCTTTCCATTCGTTACTTACAAAATGTCCTTAACAGCTCCAGGTTCTTTTACCTCAGATGTTTGCTCCTCTGCATCCTGGTTGATAATTTCTTCCAGTAATCTCTTCCGACCCCTTTGTTTGGCTCGATCTGTCCGATGACTATCAAGTTGTGTGCCTGGTGGGTAACACATTGTTGGTGGGTGAAAGCAATGTTGGTGGGTGACAGGCACTGTTGGTGGGAAACAAAATAATGTTGGTGGGTGACGGGCAATGTCGGTGTGAAGCAAATAATGTTGATGGGTGACAGGCAATGTTGGTGGGAAGCAAATAATGGTGGTGGGTGACAGGCAATGTTGGTGGGAAGCAAATAATGGTGGTGGGTGACAGGCAATGTTGGTGGGAAGCAAATAATGTTGGTGGGTGACAGGCAATGTTGGTGGGAAGCAAATAATGTTGATGGGTGACAGGCAATGTTGGTGGGAAGCAAATAATGGTGGTGGGTGACAGGCAATGTTGGTGGGAAGCAAATAATGTTGGTGGGTGACAGGCAATGTTGGTGGTAAACAAATAATGTTGGTGGGTGACAGGCAATGTTGGTGGGAAGCAAATAATGTTGGTTGGTGACAGGCAATGTTGGTGGTTAACAAATAATGTTGATAGGTGACAGGCAATGTTGGTGGGAAGCAAATAATGTTGGTGGGTGATAGGCAGAGTTGGTGGGAAAAAAAAATAATGTAGGTGGGTGACAGGCAATGTTTGTAGGAAGCAAATACTGTTGGTGGGTGACAGGCAATGTTGGTGGGAAACAAATAATGTTGGTGGGAAAAAAATAATGTTGGTGGGTAACAGGCAATGTTGGTGGCAAGCAAATAATGTTGGTGGAAAGAAAATAATGTTGGTGGGTGACAATGCTGGTGGGAAACAAAATGTTTGTGGGTCACTGGCAATGTTGGTGGGAAACATCATGTCCCTGACAGGTTGCTTATATTCCGCATGAACACACCTACACATTCCTTTATGTGATCTGACCTGACCTCAACCTAACAATCCCTTGTGACTGCCCACTCCTTGAGTGAGAGATTGCAACAGGAGGCAGGGACCTGGTCGCTAATCCTTTTAATACTGGGTCTATGTATATACCTTCACTAAGGTTAAAAGTATTGTACTTTTTCCATGCATATAGTACGTATTTTACTGGTGAAATTTTATTTCCTAACTTCTCTATACCACAGCTAACGAATAGACAGTATAAGGAAACTGGCAACAAATGATACAAAAGTAAACGCAGAATAACTCTCAGGAATCCTCTAGTTACGTAATTTATACCCTCGTCTCCACAACAGACCATTACCTCACACTGATCTAACTGACTGACAAGCTTTATCGAAACACTATAATTTTCAGTACAGTCCAAAATATTAATCTTTTCTTTTAAGATATCGCATATGAGATCGTTAAAATTTACCCTTTTCTTCTGGCAAGTTTAGTGTTGGAAGTGCTCCATCCATCAATTGTTTCATATTTGGTGGGATCGGGAGCTTGAGTAGTTTGTATTTCGGTAATCTTTTGAACGAACTTTGCTCAAAATGTAGACTGAAGACACGGGATTCCAGGTCTTGTCTCTTACACAGCTGGACCCATTTCTTTCTAGTGTCTTCATCTTGAGGGAACCTGAAGAATTCGATGCCACTGTCTTTTCTTCTGACTGAATAGCATCCAAATACTGCACAGTTAAGTGGCATCTTTCTGATAGCTGTCCTAGTATGAGATAATTATGTGGGAACACATAGCTCTCCATCATTGTGGCTTAGGGAAACTAAGTGACTGAGTGAGTGGAGTGAGTAGCTGTCTCCCACGTGACGTCATGCGCCAACCAGGTGGAATTCCCGGCCGGGCTGGACAGACCTTCTCTCTCCTTTGACCTTGTCCGAAGTACACGCTCGAACAATTCGCGTCAGAACATGATCGATTTCAACACCACTGTTACGAGAACTTAACTGACATTGATGCCCTACTGTTGATCTTAGTATAACTTGTTTGACTGAGTGCTCCAGTTATGATCCTGGCTACAGTGCAGTGTCAAAGAATGAAGTAAAATCTTCTTGGAGAGACTATGGCCAGCCGAAGCACCACGTGTTCTTTTGGGATCATGTTATACAAGATCCAACCTAAATTTTACTACGAAGGGTCCATAGAAGGTAAGTTTTATCTTAAACCATGTTTTGCATCGTATGTTGTCATTTCAGTATTTACCTGAATATGATTCTGAAATATCAGATAGCTGTAAAAGTGAAGGGACTAACATAGGAGCAATGATAAACATACTAAAGCTTTGGAATATGACTCTTGGTGTTCCGTTCTTATTCTCGCTGATTGAGTTGCTATAATGTGATTTGGGTTAGTTACAAGAAAAGTTTCTAATCCATGAAGTTGTCTCATAAAAGCAGTATATGTTTCACCCTCAATGTTAAGTGGCAAGGCTATGGTCATGGGCTGGTTCCCTTTCAGTACAGAGAAGGCAGCGATATTACAGACGACTGAGCAAAGTCTCTACAAATTTCAACTTTTTCCCCTAGTTCAGACATGAGCATGGGCGATTTGGGGTAAACTGATGGTGGTGATTACAAAATATGATTTTTACCTTTTCCCTATCATGTACAAATTTTCTGAAATTTAGTCACGAAATTTTTCTTTCACTAGTCAGAAATTAATATGCTTCAGTCGCCTGGTTATGCCCGGAATATTGTTAAAATCGAGAAATATTAACTGGGATTTTAAAGTATTATGCAGAAACCAAATTAAGTGTACTATTTCACCGCTGTATTTAATTAATTACAGGTACTTGTGAGTGGTAGGTTTAGTTATCGCCCGCCTTTACCAAGGCAGAGCGATAATGTTTTACCCGTGTCTGTGTATCTGTGTGTGTGTGTGTGTGTGTGTGTGTGTGTGTGTGTGCCCATTATATCTCATGAACGGCTTGAGCTATCAACATGAAATCTTCGGGGAATCAAGATAGAGCCAAAATCTTCTGCCCCGCCCCCTGACCCTCCCTTAGGGGGCGTGTCCCCCCGGCCCCCAGACCGCCCTCGGTAGGGCGCCGCCCCCAGCCTCCTCCCCCCGGGGGGGCACCTCCCCTTGGCCTCCCCAGGGGGGGCCGCGCTTGTAACTTGGCCAACAGCATAGTCTGGCGGGCAGTTAGAATTGAGCTCTCGAATGCTTTTCTTTCATTTGATTATGAGTTCTCTGCCTAACTCGCCTTAATTTTGAGAATCCTAGAAGCTGTTTTCTTGGCTAATTAATTTACCTTGCACTACGTCGCAAAGTATTACATAGCTGAATATAGCAGATGAGACTAGTAACACAATCGGTACTTTCTTTTAACCCATTTAATCTTGTGACGTAATATTTAGCTAATTCTTGCTGGTTTAAGAAGATTTAATTCAAATTGGTAGAGGCTTCACGTATTGAAGCAACGAATAATGAGCCTAAATGTAATTCCTTGAGCTCGAAAAGTCTCGATTAATTTAAATTAGGTTGCCTAAGATTGGAAGAAAAATGAAAAGGGGGTCACCAGGCTGAAAAAAATAATAATAATAGGAAAGCTAGGAAAAGATTAACGCGGGGGTGCTGGTCGTGAATGGGTTACTAAGACCAGCTCAGCTTCATGGGTAAAGTTTGCTTCACCCTTGTTACTCTTTGCCTGACAATATAATCAGGGACCTGCATGTAAGTTCTTTGTCAGGGGATGATAGAGACTAATAAAAAATTCGCGGCCCACCATTTCTGAAACTCGTAGTAGTTGTTGCAACCCCAGGCTCAGCCGAAGGTGAACCTGGTGGACTGCTCTTCTTCCTCAGTCCACCATCCTCCATTAGGGAAGGGACTGAGTCTCTTTTGCATATCCACAACGGTCCACCGCCCGGTTATAATACTGCCTCCAAGTGAAGGCATCCCTTTCCCGCACCACCGGTCCTCGTAAAATCTATAGACGTTACGAACTTTTAAAGTTTTATCTATTTTTCTTAAAGCCGGAAGCCTATATAATGTTATCCTTTTCGAGGAATAGTAAAAAATAGGAATCATCAAAATTCTTTCATATCTAGGAACCTGGACCAATTGTGCTTAAACGACTGTATGTCACAGACATAAGGAAAAAGAGATGGAGGAGGTCGGTCTTAGTTTTGGCCAATTACATATATGAATGACTGAGAGTACTGCACAACTTTTACATGATGGTAAAATTCTTGGGTCGGAGAATCCTGTGTGATAACACGCTTTTGCTAAGATCCAAGAAGTGGTTAAAGGCTTTTATGCCGTGTGTTGAGATTGCTGCAACCCTAGGCTCATCAGGACGTGAACTTAGTGGAATACAGGAAACCGGCTCCCAGAGGTCTATTGTTGAGATTATGTTGAAGATTTGTCTGTAATGTGACTGTTTGGAGCATGAGGTTAGTGTTGTATGGTGTGGAATGCTGCACTGTAATGTTGATTGCTTGTGGTTTATAATTTGTGTTAGTATTGTAAGTGGCAGATATACCTGTACTCTGGGAAATACACTCCGTTCAAGCAAACGCTAATAGGGACGTAGAATGCCCTCCTACGGGTTAACTGATGTGGACCACAGTAACCTAGCCTTGGACTCAAATAACCCCAGACTGAGTAATATTGTTTGTTAATACTCTATAATGATGGAAAATAGGAAAGCCAGGCACTGTCAGAAAGTCAGAATTATCAGTGAATCTACGAATAATCTTAACGGCTTTCATTAGACGTATGTTAGGTAAACCTAAAGAAAGAATATGATCACTTAGGACATATTAAGGTTGCATCACAAACGAGGAAAAAGAAATGCCTTTCATCCAAAAACCACAATTCTTCTTTTCCTTACTGTTTTTTATTTATTTATTTTTTTTTTTAAGATTTGGCTATAAACACGCAAATGATATCAAGTTACAATGCTAGAAAATTTAAATAATATCCTTAATAAATAAAAATTAGAATTGGGGCTATAATAAAATATAATCAGCAACTGAGGCCAGAGAAGTCACCAAGGCCAGACGATGTTTATGCTAAAGTTTTGAAGAGGGTCTCCTGAGAAATATATGTAATTTATTAAGTTATTTAATAATTAGCTGCCAAGGAATACTTCCTGATGAATGAAGATGAAAAGCAACTGCAAATTTCGGTCCAATGATCTTAGTCCATAGCTGGAAAACTTGAGATTTACTAGTGCTAAACAAAATTAGAGAATACTTAAAGAACTCAATAAATAAGACACGAATTCGGATCATAAAAAGTCGACATTGTTTGATGA
>NC_137037.1:19151672-19164172 GCF_032717465.1 Coenobita brevimanus | reverse complement strand
ATCGGCTTCCGAATGCGTTTTATTTTCATTATTATTATTATTATTATTATTATTATTAATATTATTATTTATTATTATTTATTATTATCATTCTTACTGTTGTTGTTGTTATTGCTGGTGTTAGTATCAGTCCTACTTTAGAGACTATAGACAACTTATATGCTCCAAAGAGTCCCAGTGAGGAACACAAACAGCCCAAAAGGCAAGTACCGACTGAGCAAAAAATGTATTAGCCTCATACTACACGCCTAAACACTCTCCATATCAGAGTGCCTGTAGACACTCTACGTAGGGATGGCGCCGACGCGTACTTCAGTCTTAACAAATGTAATCCTTCGCAACTTGCAAAACGGAAGTAATATTCTTTTTTAGAGTTAATTTTCATCCTTGTCTATACCTAAAGCTTCTCATAGAGCAGCTAAAACATATCTCACACTCGCTAAAACACAGACAACGATAATCAACGTCTCTCCATATTCTTCTTTCATAGACTTTAGTTCTAACACGGCAAAGCCGACCACTTTTGTTTTGCACAGAGAGGTTGCTGTTTCCACTGGGTGGGGGCACAGTAGATATTGCTCAAAAAATAGTCAAAGGTAACTAAGAATATGTCAACTTTCGGTTTAGATCCGATTTAGGCAAATTTGGTAGAAGGGTAAAGGGTGAAGGGGTTAAATTTTGAAAATCGGTTAAATTTTAAGGTCATACAATCGTATCAATCTTTCGAGCCTTTAAATTAAGAAGTTGTTATTCAGTTTGGATTAAACTTGGCCGAACGATTTTTGGTCAGTTGTAGATTAAGATTCTTAATTTTGAGAACAATAGGTCAAGAGTCATGGCCACAGGGCAACGTTAATTTGATTTTTTTTAAACTCCAGTTTTAACAATACCCTGTGGACAATGAAATATTTTGAGAAAAATAGGTCAAAGGTCAAGATCACAGAGTTAAGTTCAAATTTGGGTCATGGACCGATCGCAAGACATGGGTGTTGCGTTCTCTCAGAGTTCCTTCTTGTTATTTTCTCCAGAACATATTATTCAGCACAAGAGAGACTTTCCAAACTGGAACGCATTAGTCAAAAACTTTAATTCCTTCACTACTGCAGTACAATACTTAGTTGAAAAGCTTACAAAAACCTTTAGAACTTTCATACGTAGAGAGTTTTAAAAATCTGTATGACAGGTATCACAGAAAACACTGAATAAAATATATGAAGATGTAGGAATGGTAGTGTGCCCAAACCTATCAAAGTGAAAAATGTAATTTTGATCCCACCTTTTTTTTTACTCATGTACGTGCCAATATAGTGTAGCATAAGGTCACCAGACAACTTTCATGATAATGGAATAACTCTCAGCCAACCATGCACTGCACAAAAATATGCCATTAAAAAACCCTAGGGATGGGATTACATATTTTACCCTCTAAACATTGTTCCGACAGTTTTGGGCACACTGCCATCCCTACATCTTCACACAGGTTACTATTATTTCTTTTTAATACTTGTCCACAATATCGTTAGGAAGAGTATTCCAGATTTGGTGACTGACGGAATAAAGCATCTATAATGCTGCGATTTATTATGTACGCATAGAATAAACGAAAAGGGTGGAAGAAAACTAAGAAAGAGGGATCAATAGGAATGAAGAAGATGGGAAGAAGAAGAAAAAATAAGACAAAGTGCACGTGAGAATAGTAAAAAGGAGGAGGAATAAAAAATAATATTAGAGAAAGACAAACTCTATGAAAATCCATGAGGAGGAGGATAAAAGAAAATGAAAGAGAAAGAAGAAGAAGGAACTGAGACTCACTATAAGAAAGGAATATAAATGAGAGTAGCCATGAGAGGAACGAGGAAGAGAAGTAATTGGGGAAGCTTTGTGGAAGAAGGGATAGTAAAAGAAATGAGGAGGTCCTTAGGAAACAGAGAGAGAGAGAGAGAGAGAGAGAGAGAGAGAGACTTGTAAGAGGCAGTTCACAAGTCGCTTTAAAGGAGAGCAAATTTACCCAGCACTAAACTTAACATACTTTCTCAGAGGACAAGGCTTTTCATCCTTCTTGCTCCTATGATCCACATAGGATTAATATGTAACTACCTAAATTATGTACACTGCCAGTTTACTTTTTCTCTCCTTCGTGGAGATGAAGTGACATCTTGATAAAACTAGGCACACACACACACACACACACACACACACACACACACACACACACACACACACACACACACACACACACACACACACACACACACACACACACACAGATAGGTAGGTAGACAGACAGACAAATATATGCATCCACACCGATATGCACACTTGTTATTTTGTATCTAGAGAAAAAATGTAGCTTTCAAACTCAAAAGTTATACCAGTTTTAATTCTCTCTCTCTCTCTCTCTCTCTCTCTCTGGTTCCAGGTCGTGTATGATGCAATAAAAGGAAAATTCTGCCATTCAGATTATTGGTCATTTCGTACAACGCTGCCTCGTGGGTCTGATCCCCATAAGCAGTGATCTGACGTAAACTGAGCAATGTTTGGAGCGTGTACAGTATTATCCTCCCTCTCTTTTCCTTAATCCGGGTGGTTTGGTCGCGAATGCTCCCATGGTAAAGGTCAAATTGCTTGTAACCTATTTTTGACTTGAAACAAATTCCTGCTACTCCGCAGTTAGTTAACGTGGTTGATCGTTATCCTGACAATTTGTGAAATGACCTTTAGATCATGTGAGGATAATTAAATTTCTGAGTGAATTCGATCCCAATAGTGGAGTTGATCCACAACGGACGTTTCCTCCAGTTTTCTAGGATATTTCATCCACATTAGTCCCTACCCTAGCATCAGTTTTCAGGCCCCTTGTGAGATGAGAGCAGTTTTCTTTGTGTTGGAGAGCTGGTAATATAGCTCCAATCCCAAATGTTCCTTCGCTATTGTTAGTCAGTATCGGTCCATTTCATTCATTCCATATATATGAAAAGTTTTTGAACGTCTTGTGTTATCACGAATTTCCAAGTCGCAATAGCAATGTGGTTTGCAGCCATCCTGCCACTGTGTCTGTCGTAAAGACCCCGGTACCACAAATGCGCATCTAACCATGTTTCTTGACCTTCATAATGCATTGGGTCAAGTATCAAAGGCAGAGTTCAGCAAGACTTTTCGGTAGCCCATATCTGTGTAAATCATGTTGCGTTACTACGTAATTGTGCAAATGGTGTAGGAGGTCCAGTATACTCTGGTACTGACCAATTTCTGAAAGGCTTAATGCATCGTGTTTGTGTAGATGGTGACATGTAGAGAGGTGTATGGTATGTAGGAGGACTACTGGCCCTTGAGAGCAGGCTGTGAAGCCTATGTCCAGAAGTCGGACACATAAAAAAAAAAAAACAGTTATAGCAAGTCCTTTGATGTTAAATCAGGCGTACCTCAAGGCAGCGATTTGGGTCTACTTGTATTTCTCATTGATATGAAAGATTTTGTTCCAAGTTCTTCCTAAAACCAAAATTCAAAATTAAGAATACTCCAAAACAGTCTCCCGCAGGGTTCAGTCCTCACACCCTAAAATTGTTAACATTTTCCTTCATTATCTACCAACTTCCAACCCTGCCTTCAGAAACTATAGTGTTTTATGCTGATAACAATAGTATCTCATCTCAGTAAGCAACAATCACTACTATCCTGACTCATTTAAAAAAGAAAGAAAAAAAAAAGTGCTGTACCAACAAAAGCAACTATTATACCAGGCAGACACGATTCTCAAACACACCCTCAAATTTCTTTAGTAATCAGTTTTCGTAGAGAGACATCCCATTTATTCTGAACTCATATTGGATAAGCAAGCATGAATTATTCCGAACACATGAATCTTTTAGTGCAAGGAATATTGTATTTTTAAAAAGTCACTGGGAGCACCCGGATGAAATGACAATTTTCTTCAGTACAGGTCTAGGTGATTTAGGGGCTACAGCAACATTATTCTTGCAATCTTTAGACCTTTTTATTCATATTATTTTACACTTCGAACTAAAGGGCTTACATACATCATTCACAACCAGTTCACGGCTTAGTATGAGAACAATCTGTACTCCAGCATCCTGTAGGGGTTAATATGGCTATACTGTTTGCAGTACAGTATGATGAACTTGTGTCAACAATATTATTTCGTACTCATCCAGTCTTTGCAAATTATGTTTGAGGAAAGTATTGGAGTCACACGTAATTTCAAAACCTGTGGTCTGGTCACATCTGTCCATCTATTTGCTCTAACGCCAGGGAGTTTTAATCAGCTGAGGAGTCGCAGGAGCCTGGAAGTTTAACGTTGTATAAATTTGACCCTGTTAGGATCGTAACAAATCCAGTTATTCATTCCAGTTAACGGCAGATGATTTTCTTCATCTGAGAATGAGTCATGGTATCCTGTATCATACTCTTTCACTCCAATCAATAACTTTTCTTTTGTTCTGGCTAATGAAAAGATAATATGATGCAGGTTACAAAAGATCCCTAGTACAAAATGGGTGATAAAGTGTGTATCTAAACACTCCATATCTAGAATCCCTTTCCATCGTAGACAAAATAGTGTGTGAATTTAGTGAAATAGTTTTTGAGGAAGACATATTGTTGCAGGCACTGTTATGGTACTGCAGGGGTAAATAACGAAATTATTCGGTTCCCCATTGTTCCTTGTTTGGAGGAACGCTGTCAGTTCTATGTTATTTTTCTACATATCGAAAGTATAAGACGATCTGAAAGAGAGAGAGAGAGAGAGAGAGAGAGAGAGAGAGAGAGAGAGAGAGAGAGAGAGAGAGAGAGACAGACAGACAGACAGACAGTAAGTACATTGCAAAAAATTCCCATTACACCCTTTTGTCCCCTTAGCTTTTAGAACGTGCGAGCGTCTGTTTTGTTACTGTTGTGTAGTGAAATGTAGTTGTGTGTGTGTGTGTGTGTGTGTGTGTGTGTGTGTGTGTGTGTGTGTGTGTGTGTGTGTGTGTGTGTGTGTGTGTGTGTGTGTTTCTTCTGCTACATAGAAGCAAGAATAAAAGGACAGAATGTGACAGAGTTGTTCTTTCAAAATTTTACAAGTAAATAAATGATAAAGAGGAGAGAGAGAGAGAGAGAGAGAGAGAGAGAGAGAGAGAGAGATCTGCTCAGTTCGAGACGTATTTACACATTGCACTGAAAAGACTGACGCTTATAATCAGAGGAATAAAAAGAATGAGGACTGCCCCAGGATTAGCTTGTATACATGGTGGAGTGAGAGTATCGGTTAACTCTTATACTGGAAAACTGGAGAGAAACAGGATGAGAGTTCTCTATCCAGCGGGTGCTACAAGCTCGCCATAATGGAGGAGGGATATAAGCAGACAGTAAGGAGCAGCGACTATTGGAAAAGCGACTATAAAGAGCAAAAGATACAACTGTGCAGAGAGAGAGAGAGAGAGAGAGGGTGATGAGACGAAAAGCCTTTGAAGAGGTGTGGGTAGGAAGCCTTCACCAACATAAAGAGCTATACTAAACACTGACATATATAAGACCCCAGCGCAATGTCAATAGCTCTGCGGGAGTTAATAATGCATGAAATCGGTTTAGTATACTGCTACTGCGAAGAGACACTGAAGAAGACCTTTGGAATTAGAAGGGTTGGATATCGCCTTGATTAATGCTTTCATTGCAAAAGATGTGTCTCAAGCAGAATAAAATCGTTCTCTTGTGTCCTGATTAGGGATGATATGTACAGTACAGTCCTCGGCGCCGGTGCCTGAAGCTACAAGACCATTATTATAGGGGTTTTGCGTTTATTTTCACATATTCACACTTCTATGTTAGGGAAGGCAAATTAGTCTACGTGCGGGTAGTTAAGCTGGTGGATCACTATTTTCCTTAGTTCACATGAGAATGACTGTCCTGATTATTGGTATTGTTTCTATTAGTAAAAATAATACATGTTAATTAGCTAAGCTCCCATGACTCGTTTTCAGTTTCATAAAGCCATTTGGTTCTCCACGTTCATATTAATAATTTCAGTCTTTCCACAATTTATTATCAATCCCACTTTTTCTCCTTCCTCTACCAGACAATCAAGCACCCTCTGCATCTCGTAAATACTTCCGCAAATCAGTACAATATCATCAGCATAGTCCAAATCCATCAGAAAAGGATGGGTAAATATAAATTTGGATTTCAAGAGGGCATTTGACACAGTACCTGTACCATCAAGGAGGTATCCAAGGTAATATGCACTGTTGGATGCAATATTTTCTCAGAAAAGGGAAATGAGAACAGTACTAAGGGGAAATTACTCACCATGGATAGAAGTAGCTCGTGTAGACCCACAGGGCTCAGTGATGGCTCCAAATATGTATTTAGCATATTAATGACATTGACAACAACACTGAAACTGGAAGCTATCAAATACGTTTGCTGATGATGCACAAACACAAAAGGGAATTACAAAATAGACTCTTGCAGAAAGCAACAAGAGGAATTAAGTAAGCTTCATGAATGGAGGAATAGATAGCAAATGGAATTCAGTGTGGACAAATGCCATGTAATCAAGCTTGGTAAAAGTGGAAAAAGGCCAGACTGGGATTATAAGCTAGAAAGTTCAACCCTACACATATCAGAAAAGGAGAAGGACGTAGGAGTGATTATCAGTAATAGACTATCTCTGGCCGACCACATCAGTGAGAAAGTAAACAATATGTACACACTGCTTGCAAATGTGAGAGTAGCATTCACATATATAAATGAAGACATTCTGAGAAAGATAATCACATTATTCATTAGACCAACCATGGAGTATGGATCTGTGGTCTGGAATCCACATTAAAAAAAAAAATAAATAAAAAAAAATATATATATATATATGGATAAGATTGAAAAGGTAGAAAGGGCCGCAACAAGATGGACACCAAGCGTAAGGGATCTAAGCTATGAAGAAATACAAGAAGAATTAAATCTACCAACATTAGAAGAGAGAAGGAAAAGAGGAGATGTGAGTGTGCTATATTAATGCATCAAAGGAAAAGAGAAAATAGACATAAATGAATATATTATCCTGTGGGGAAGCAAAAGCAAGTTAACTGCAAAAAAAAATGCATACGAGACAGGTGATGAATAAGTAAGGAAATTCAGTTTCCCCAATAGAGCAACTGATCATTGGAATGTGCTACCAAATGAAATAGTGTGTGCCAAAACTATTAATAAAATTAAGGATAGGTATGCTAAAAACGGTTCAAAACGAGGGACAATAGGAGTTTGACTCATTCCTCCAAAGATACAATTAGGTAAGAAAATTAGGTACTAACACACATTTCAGATGCACCCAATACACGGCCAAAGCTCATTCCAGACATACCTACAGTACTCCCACTCCTCAATAGACTTCTATAAGCCCTAGACCTCATCCATTAATCAGTGATGGAGTAACTGAGTGGATCAGGGAGTGAGTGAGTGAATGAGTGAGTGAGTCAAAGAGTGAATGAATGAATGTGTATGCGAACGGCAGAGTTAGTACGCATCCACACATGTACTCGAACATGTGTTGACAACACAGCTGGCAACATGTTTGGATACATGTATGCAGCAGTATTTAGACAGATGTATTCAAACATGTTACAGTGCAGTTTCAAGCAAGCTGGCAGCAGAGATGATGGGATTGTCCATAAGAGGTAGCTGAGATTTCATGATGTTGCCAACATGATTTGGACGCTGCTGTCTCCAGTTTGTTTGCATCTTGTTCGTTATTGTGCTCTTTAGATGTTGCCAGCACTTTTCCAGCACACGTGTGGGCGCGCCTTTTGGAACACACGCTTGGATTTGCTTCACCGTCCCCTCGCGGGTGCGGCACCTTGTACATCAATAAATAAGCATTCTGAGCCTATCACAACTACTATCGATTCCCATAGTCTCTTCGATGTGTGTGTGTGTGTGTGTGTGTGTGTGTGTGAGAGAGAGAGAGAGAGAGAGAGAGAGAGAGAGATCTAAATCCATATCACGTCCAATCAAAATGTATCCAAAAAGTCAGTTAGTTTCCTATTCACATTCCATTCACATCGGGCTCTCCCTTGGTATCCGCTTGCATTCGGGATTTTCCACATTTTACATTTTTACTGGTGGTGATGGTGGAGGTAGGGCAGGCTTGCTTGATGGGTGATGGGCGAGATGCAGGGTCAGGGTGATGTGATCGAAAGGTGGTGATGAATACTGTACGTACACACCCACACACACACACACACACACACACACACAGATCAGGCAGGTGTACTGTATAGTCAACTGAAAGAAGCGTCCGCCATCTTACCGCATGTGTCATTCTGAATCAGACGAGTCATTGTGATATATGGGACACCCTGTAACTGTAAGTGGAGATATTGTCCTTCGCAATTTTATCACTCGAAAGTGTATAAATCTTCACATACTGGATGGTATATATTATTTGCAGCAATATGACGATTTTGTTTTTATGTGTCCGACTCTGGGCATAAGCTTCACAGCCTGCTATCAAGGCCCAGCAGTCCTCCTACATACCATACACCTCTCCATGTCACCACTTCGGCGCTAACACCCACTGTCCATATTGAATACATGCTAGGGCTGTCTCATACAGGACTGGTGTATTGGTATTAGCAGGGGTATTTTTACGACATGTCGGCGGGTCTTCTGGTAGCTCAGTAAAACCTGATTTAATGAAATTCAAATCCTTAAACTGTTCCCTGCCCCAGCCGGGATTCGAACCTGGGTCCGTTAGGACTGCAGGCCACCTCTACCGATTGAGCCACCGCCTCACCCATGTCTGCAAAACTCGCTAATTTTCACAACCATCGATCTCAGGTGTGAGATATATTTTTGGTTCACTGTATGTGATGCGACAGAGATTATCTGAATCTCAAAGTCAACTCACATTATGTGCTGTTCCACCAGTCGAACAGGACGGTACCCTCAAGGTGGATGGAAGGGTGATGATGGGGAGAGCTGGAGCTCCCGTTTCGTCAGCCCTCGGGACTAGCTTCTGACCACCCCCATTGCTGAGCTTTTCCAGTGTTTAAATAACACAGAGAGTAGGACAGCATGCTCTCTATCAGAAGTTCCTTTAACTGTCAACACCACTTTACATGCACATTACACACTACACTTTCTCTTCATAAGTTCTTTTCAAAATGGCATCTCAGCACCAAGCATTAGAGACCCGAGGGAGTGGGACCATAAAAGCTCCCATCATCAGCCTCTCTCCCAGTGACTCCCAAACGAGTTACCTGGCACCGTCTGGTCCACTTTTTAATTTTTGCAAAATTTGCGGGCTTTTCTCTAACATTCTCTCTGCTGAACACCACCTCTCCTCCTCTAAACCTCACCTTCTCATCCACACTGAGACACAACTGTGTGAGACGAGTGATGCAAACCCTTTTCCGTATCCTTCCACTTTCTCATTCAAAGCCAACGGTGGCTGTAGTGTATATGGTTGCAACAACATATCTTGCTCTCGTGTCCTTAACATGAATCTTCTGAATTCTCTGCTCTCTGGCTTCGGTTATCCTGTCATTCTTTGACTAAATATATATCCGTTGTTTCTTTAATCCCGAATTCTACTATATTCTTCGACTATCTTACTTTTAAAATGGAACACCCATCAGTTTCTACTTTCTCTGAAATCTTTATTCAGGGATATGTCAATGTTCACCAGCATCTTTGGCTCTCCTTTTCTTTCGCAGATCCTCCTAGTGAGCAAGGCTATATATTCTCTATCCTCTTATCTAGTGCACCTTGTACAGCATCTGGCCTATAAACCCAACTGCCTTGGAGAGATTTTCAACATACTTGGCCTATCCTTACAACTAATACTTCTGGCTACGCTGTTCATCTTTTATCTCTACTGGGCTCCTCCGATCACAACTTAATCACCTTAACCTGTACCATCACTCTAGTAAGGCCTGTGGACCCTCCCAAGAAACGGCGGCTTGGGCACTTTGAGCTGTTGATTGGGAGGTCATCAGGCAGTACTTCTTTGATTTTCCCTAGAATGATTAGTGTTTCCATGGCTGAGAGCCATCTGAGCGTACCTTGCTCATTACCGAGGATAATCCCTCAGACATGGAAGTATACACTCCTTTATTTTATCCTGTGACTAACGAAAAAATTAATGGCTTGCTCTCGCTTATCCTAATGCTGTCCACAACAGGAAGAGGGCCTACAAAAGGTACTGGAGCCAACCCAGCCCTGCATCTCATCCTTTTTATGTTTCTGACAAGAATTATGCAAAGTCTCTTCTTCACCCTTCTATAAATAATTTCATTTGTACTAGATGCTCTGAATTTTCCAACTCTAATGCTTCCCGCTCCTACTTGCACCTTGTCAAAATCCTTTCTAACAAATTTACCTCATCACCCTTTCCTCCTCTCTTTCACTCTGATGGCTCTGTCTTTGTTTCTTCTACTGTTAAATCAGAGCTCTTTGCTCAGACTTTCTCTTCCAATTCCACATTAGACGACTCCAGTGCTGTTGCTCCATCACTTCCAACTCTGTCACTTCCTCATGGATGACATTAAAAATTTCATATTTTCTGCCATCACCGACCTCAGTATTAACTTGGCACATGGGCCTGATGGGGTCCTTCCTGTTGTTCTCAAGAACTGTGCTTCTGTGCTTACATGCTGCCTAGATAAACTCGCATTCTGTCAACATATACCTTTCTTTCTTGCTCGATGTTTGCTCTCAATCAGCCTGTACCAGAGAAGGGCGGCCATTCCCAGCCTCTGACTATCGCCCGTTTGCTTTGACACCCTGTATTTCAAAAGTTTTTGAATCAATTTTTAACACCACACACACACACACACACACACACACACACACACACACACACACACACACACACACACACACACACACACACACACACACACACACACACACACACACACACACACACACACACACACACACACACACACACACACACACACACACACACACACACACACACACACACACACACACACACACACACACACACACACACACACACACACACACACACACACACACACACACACACACACACACACACACACACACACACACACACACACAAAAGAAAAAGAAAAAACATTAAGCACCTTTCCTATCACTACGCTTTTTTCGTCCGTCAGTATGGGTTCCACCAGGGATGCTCCACTGTCAATCTTCTCAGCTACCTTTCAGACTCCATGTCATCATCCTTTTGGGACTCTCGCGAAAGTTTTGCCATTGCAACTGACTTCTCAAAGGCCTTCGGTCGAGTCTGGCGTAAATCTATAACTTCCAAACTGCCATCTAAAATTATCTATCCTTCTGTCTGTGCCTTCATCGCTAGCTTCCTTTTTGGTCGTTCTATAGGTCGTTCTTTATATATACAAGAAGTCAACTCTGGAACCGTCTTCCTCTGTCTGTATTTCAAGACCATGACCTCGGGTCTTTCAAATGCAGTTCATCCAGGCATCTGGAAACGGAAAGATCTTTAATATGGCTCTCTGTTATCTTACCTTTTTCTTACTTTCAGGGAACAATCTTGCGTGTTTCTGGACTTTAGTCCATTCTTTCTTGCATTAAAAAAATGCCTACGTACCCACTTACCTTTGTATTTCCTTACCCTCCTTCGACATACCTTCCTGCCCACTTCTTTCTCTACCTAGCAGTTTTTATTCTTACCTGACTTCACCACCTATAATGAGGTAACAACACAGGCGAGTATATATTATTTTGCAATATGTCAATTCTAGTCGGCTGTATCAGTTGTGATGATGACATAAACTGTTGCATTTTGAATGTCCTTTCAGGTGATGTCAATGTTGTGCCTATGCTTCTTTAAATAAAGATGCGTATTCCATGGCTTTGATCGTTTTTGCTAGTTGTTTCCCTGCGATTGTGCTGAGCATATCCACCTCCCACATGAAGGCGCACTGTTAGGTACAGAGGATTTATCTGACACCTCATTTGTCAAAATCGGTTAATAACTGCGCCCTCCAGAGCTCGAACGAATCGAAGGACAGGAACCGCATATCCCGGCTTCATGGCGCTAAGGCCCTCAGACTTCACCTTCGGAATATCATTTAATACATAAGAGATATACATTATTATAGCGTTGATAGTATCAGCATATATATTGTGTCTTGGTATCATAATATCATAGCTCGAGTAGTGGAAGAACTACACGCACATTTGTCAGAGTTCCTGTACTGATAATATACAGTAAAACAGTTTCGGCCTGGCTTGAACCCTGAAAAATCTAAGTCTGGCCAAAAGTTTTATACTTAGTTTTTGTATTTGAAGACAGTTCATTTTACTTAACGGGACACTCTTTAAGGGAGGGGCTTAATAAAGGATATATCAGAGTCCTTAGCTCCAAAAGTCTCCCCTGAGCTGAATCTATTAGTCTGGCATTAAAGAAAAATAAATAAAATTGTCGACTTTGAAATGAAGTACTGTTCGTAAAAGAGACAGTAAGTGTAATTTTTTGAACCAGGAAC